>NC_081405.1:314920540-315220540 GCF_030272615.1 Cryptomeria japonica | reverse complement strand
GAGAATAAGAGAGGAAGAGAGAAGATGAGAGAGTGGGAGAGGGAGATAGAGAGGGAGAGAGGAAGAAAGGAAGGTAGAGACCTGGAGAGTGGAGGGGGGAGAATAGAAGAGATAGAACAAAGAGACGAGGAAGAGGAGATGGATAGATAGGTAGACATGGAGGAAGTGAGAGACCTATAGAATGAGGAGATAGATAGGTTTGGAGAGAGAGAAAGAGAAGAGAGGGAGAGAGTTCATAAATAGATAGAGGTAAGGAGAAGGGAGAGAAAGTTGGAGAGGGTGGGAGAGAAATAGAGGGTGGACAATTAGATAAGTGAGAAACCTAGAGGGGGAAATAAAGGTGAGTAATAATAGGGAGGGAGAGGCAGTGAGGTGAATACGGAGGGAGGGACAACCCTAGATATGGGGAGAGAGAGGGTAAAAGGGATAGGTAGTGACCAAGAGAAAGGAGTGGGAGGGGAGAGAAACATTAAGAGAGTGAGAGTGAAGAGAGAGGGAGAGAGTCAAGGATAGAGAAGTGAGAGAGACAAGAGAGGGAAAGAGATAGGTCTAGAGTTTGGGGAAGATAAAGAGAGTGAGATACATAGCTAAAGAATGCTGCTAGGAACATGCTGATTACTAAAATTTGACTGTCTGAAATTTTATATGATCCTCCAAAAACTAGAATCTACATTATAAGTCCTATAGAGCTATACTTAAATGTTATATTTTATCTATATATTCTCCTTCAGGGGTGGATATAACTTGTGCCCAGGTTAGAAAATCTACACACTCACAAAACCTTCACATTAGACAATGCAAAACATTTAAAATTGGCTTTTCACATTTGGCGAGCGCCAAATGTGAAAATTCAAAATTTTGCATTTGGTGAGCGCCATATTTGGCACTCGCCAAATGGTTTTCTTGGGAGAATACCAACCCTTTGGGTTGGATTTTCCTTGGGCATCCAACCCATAGGTTTGGATGACCTTTTTCAAGTGCCAAATGTGAAAATTCAAAATTTTGCATTTGGTGAGCGCCATATTTGGCACTCGCCAAATGGTTTGCTTGGGAGAATACCAACCCTTTGGGTTGGATTTTCCTTGGGCATCCAACCCGTAGGTTTGGATGACCTTTTTCATGCCAATGATGCATTTTTATGAAAAGATAAAAAGTGGCACCTTTTTGGTACTTCAACTTGCTGGTGCACTTACCCCACTCTTTTATTCCACATTTATTGTGGTTTGGAAAGTGTGCCTAAATGGAGTTATAAATAAGAGATTTAAATACTAATTGAGCTATCTTGAAATTGTGTTCTCTTGGAATTGGTGATTTGGAGAAATTCAGGAGTCTTTTCATGCATTTGGGGACATAATCTCTTAAGTGTGACATTTATTATGCATGTGAAAGACCAAGTCTAGGAAATTTAGAAAAAAAGAAATTTGCATTGAATGATTCGATCGACATAGATGTTTTAGTTAGATTGTGAAGGCCCAGTTGGGAAGAAATCGCAACACTTTAACAAGTATTTATTCTTGTTTTCCAACATTAAAGAGTGATGTTGTAGATTGATTGGTGTCAAGTAAAAAGAGGTTTTGAGAGCCATACATAATTGTTGGGGGTCGTACTAAGCTGGTTGTATTTGCTAAGAACATACTTGCTCACCGTAGACACTGTCAAGACACTTACTATCTATGGTGACATTGTTGGGAGTGTCGTGTAGGTCAATGAACAAGGGGAGGGGTCATGGCAGACCAAATATCAGCTTGAGCATTTTCATAGTGCTGCAACTATTCACTAAGGTTGACATACCAGTCTGCATGCTTCCGCTAGGGAGCTGTAGAAGTGGGAAACACAATTCATAGTACTAGACATATTTTGGTTCATTGCAAACAAATTGAAGAGTGACATTGAGGGGTTTGGGAAAGAGAAATAAACTATTAGCACACTTAATGATCAAGACGTGGTTGAAGCTAGTCAAGGTAATTTTGTGTTTCAAATCATATTAGGGCTATGATTTTGCGGTATGCACAATCTAATTGTAAGTTGCAAACCTTGAACCTTTTCATTGAAATTAAAGACATTATAAGATGATTCAGATTGCCACTAAAATTTAGTGTGTTGCTAAATGTGTAGCATTTTGTGCTATGATAGTAACTATTTTAGTTATCAATGATGTTGATAGTTTCAAGTTTGAGCTCTATTCAATCAATTAGTTGTTCAACTATTTTACAAAATGATGAATGACATAAATACACCAAAAAAATCTAAACACACCAGGTTCAACTAAACCATAATTTATATGATTATGGAGTTGCGGAGAGCAACTTCAAATATTATTTAGGCAGGAAACCCTATGCTAGCCCTACAATCTAGGATGCTAGTGGTAAGGATGGATCACGCGAACCTCCTGAGACTACAGATCCTCAAGAGGATGGAAAGGATCTAGTCATCGGGGACCCATAAGGGGGTGACAAACCCTTGGATCCGGGTTGAGGAGGAATGACACATGATGGAGATTTCTCAAGAAAGGGGCCCATTCGAGTGGACACATCTCACCCCTGGTCCTCTCTGTTTGGTGTCAAACCATGTAGGAAGTCTTCTATCCCTGAGGTTTGCAATATTTATGACCCCGAGAAAGGGAAATTTTCTATTGAAGTCCTAGATGCGGTTATCAAGCACAATATTATTTTGTTGGCCCTAACTCTGGTTGGTAAATTTCTGGGTCATAGACCTAATATTGATGTGGTTAGGGAGTATGCTATAAAAAAATGGGTTCTTAAGGGATAGGTAGAGATTACAGGTACACTGAAAGGAGATCTTTCCCTTAACTTTTCATGTGAAGAAGATATGACTAAGATTCTTTGTGGTGGTCCTTGGGTGATTGGGAAAACTTGTTTTGCGCTTCAGGAGTGGTCGCCATTGCTAGATCTTAATGCTCCCTCCTTTTATTAGGTACCTATTTGGGTAAGAATCTTGGGTCTGCTCCTAGAATTTTGGGTTGAAGATGTCTTTAATGGTTTGGCCTGTTCCTTTGGTGAACTCCTCTCCATTGATCCCACTACAACTACCAGAAGATGAATTACCTATGCAAGAATTTACGTGGGTGTCTCTCAAGAAATGAGTATGCTTCTCTCCATTGAGATTAACTCTAGAGTTTGGAAATGGATCCAATCGTTATAATATGAGAGCGTTCCTTTTGCATGTTTCCATTTTAAAAAAGATGGACATATTGCCAAGAAATGCCCCCTGCAAGCAGAAAAGAAGAAAGCCAGAAAAGATAAGAGGTTGCAGTGGAAAGCTAAAAATACTAAGAAGAAGAAAAAAAAGATCCAAAATGCCATTGTTCCTGACACCTTTGTTTAAAAGGAAAATGATAATAAGACTTATATCGAGGAATCTAAGAAGGAAGATCTCGAAGGCAACTAGGCCACATTTGACGAAGGAGAAAAGCTTAGCCTTAACTATGATGAGAAGAACGATGAAGACCCGAAGGAAGGTTAAATCCATGTTGTTCTACATGCTAACAATATGGAGGAGGAATCAAACTCTGTTTCCAAGGACTCGAATAATGAGGAGCCTTATCCCAGCTTTGAAGATGCCCAACAATGTAATATTTTTCATGGAATTTCATCTTCTGAATCCTAGAACGAGTATGTTAAATCCAATTTTCCATTGTCACCAACAACTTCTCTTCTCAATATTAGCTCTAAATGGGGAGATGAAGAAGGAAAAATTGATTCTTTGAAAAAATCTCCTTCCCAGAACCCTATGGAATGATGAAATCCAGATCAATGATGTTACAAACAAAAAGCAGGCACGAAAAAAGGGCCCCAAATCTACACCCTAGACAACTCCTATGAAAACCAAGGGGAGGACCAAAGCTGATGTAGGTTCAAATCCATTAATGCCAGGAAGGAGATCAGATCTACTCAAATGAGGGAGTTGGAAGCTATCAAGAATATAGCGGATGATACCAAGTTGACCATCCATGAGGTATGTTGTTTTAAACGATTATAAAAATCATTTCATGAAACATTCACAGACTCAATGTTCTGCATAAACAAGAAATATTCAGGAACTTAGTCAAGGATAGTAAACTCGATATTGTTTAGATTCAAGAAACTAAAATTCCTAAGGATAAAGTGGAAAGAATCAAAGTGTTTAAGAACTGTGGGGTTTTTGGGGGTAGCTTGGATGATGCCTCTAGAGGTATTGCTCTCTTTTGGAACCTTCAGCATGTCTAGGTAAATATTGTTTGGATTGACAATAATATGATGTTTGTTATATTTCATAATATTAAAGATGGGACTACTTGGCTTTTATATAATATCTATGCATCGAATTCTAAACTTGGAAGATGTAGATTCTGGAAAAAGTTAGATTCAATCAGATCTCAGTTCAACTCCAAAGGTTGGCTGGTGATGGAAGACTTTAATACTCCCCTCAAAGAGAATGAGAAATTTGGGGGGATTCCTTCTCAGCTTGATAGTAGGATGGACTTGATGAATTTCATTGATAATCAGGTGCTTCATGACGTGGATCTGCAAGGTGCTAATTTTACTTGGACTAATAGAAGAATCGACTCTGATCTCATCTAGGTGAGACTTGACAGGGCCCTTATCTCTAACGATTGGTTCAATCATTAAACCTGTTCCTTAAATACATTTCCTCAAATTGGTTCAGACCACTATCTGATTTCTTTTGTTGTAGACCCCATCTCTGGAAGGAGAAATTTCCCCTTCAGATTTAAAAAAAAAAAATGACCCACCCCAAGCCTAAAGAAGCTATCAAAGATTGGTGGAACATTTCGATGGAGGGATCTTCCATGTTCCAGGTGGCCAAAAAGTTAAGGAATGTTAAGGAAAACATTAAGAGATGGAATAAGAAAGTTTTTGGTGACATTTTTGCCTCTAAATCTGCGATCCAACTTGATCTTAAGGATATTCAGGCCAAAATCCAAGCTAATGGGTATAGTGAGGTCTCTATCACTTCTAAGAATGAGATATTATCTAAATATCATTAAAAAAGAAGAGATATTCTAGAAGCAGCATTACCAATCTCTATGGCTTAAGGAAGGTGATAACAATACAATATTCTTTCATATCACTGCCATGAAGCATAAGGTGGCCAATAGGATATCTAAAATGTCCATAGAGGAGACTCTGTCCTTTGAGGAAGATGAAATAAAAAAGGAAGCTAGATCCTACTTCTCTTCTCTATTATCGACGTATTGCAATCTAGACAAAAGCAACCAAGATTTATTCCTTTTTGCTATCCCGAAGATGACTGGGAGAGACCAGAATGATTTTATCTGTGTTATCCCTTCTGATGTTAAGATTAACCATGTTGTATTTTCCTTTGAAGTTAATAAATCCTTTGGCTCGGATGGTTTCTTGATGTTCTTCTTTCATCTGTTTTAGCATATCATCAGTCAGGACATTGTTAAGGGTACCTGTTAAATAATTCTTTGGTTCTAAGATGCTTTTGAAAGAAATCAATGCCAAATTTTTGGTCCTTATCCCTAAGACCCTAGGAGCTGACTCTATGGAGCTTTTCAGACTGATTAGTCTGTGCAATTCCATTTAAAAGATCATATTTAAGGTTCTCACCCTTAGATTGCTCTCCATTCTTCTGGATATTATTTCTCCTCAACAGATTGAATTCATTCTTGGTAGGCATATTTTGGATTCCATCATATCAGTTCATGATGTTATTCAGTCCCTGGAAGTATCCAAAAACTAAGGGTTCCTGATGAAACTTGACATGTCAAAGTCTTATGATCGGGTGGATTGGTGCTTTCTTCTCAATATTGTCAAAGCTTTCGGATTTGGTGAGAGAGTGATTCAGATGATCTCCCAGTTGATCTCTACTCCTTCA
The DNA here is from genome assembly GCF_030272615.1 of Cryptomeria japonica. Classification (NCBI taxonomy): domain Eukaryota; kingdom Viridiplantae; phylum Streptophyta; class Pinopsida; order Cupressales; family Cupressaceae; genus Cryptomeria; species Cryptomeria japonica. The sequence continues at coordinate 315,214,681 of NC_081405.1, read as the reverse complement.
CTGTCGGTTATTGTCAATGGATCTCTTACCCCCTTCTTGTTGGAAAATGCACATTCCAATGAGAAATTGTAGGTGATTGAAGGTATTTTCATTGATGGCAACATTACAATCATATGGCACCGACAGGAACCAACACTGACAGACTCTACACCAACAGATAGCTTACCGGCAATGGCAAAGATGATTATCGACACCTTGGCTGACAGGATTTTGTTTATTGCATAATGTATTTAATTGTAATATCTTTTTGTAAGCCGACAAGGCATATTGTAATAAGACTCATATATAAGTATGAGATCTTGTAGAACATTTTGTAGGAGATATATGTATATGACATAGATGGATATTATTTGCGAATATTAAGGAAAATTTTGGAGTAAGGTTTATGGTTATTGCAAGAGCTTAAACCGGTATTGAACCTGGCATAGCAGATGCTTTTTGTAGCACTACATCACATTGGATTTCTATAATCCATTTTGTAAGTCAGCGAGACTTCCTTTTTATAATTGAGTAGTGAACTCTAGGCAGTTGGCCTCCTTGCATGTGCAGGCACACATTCTGTAAGTAATATTCACTTATTGGCCAGTGAGCGAATATTGTGGGTCACAAATACCGCTGAGGTTTTTCCCACACCGGGTTTCCATGCCAAAAATATTGTGTTATGGTGTGCTTTCTATGTTGTGCTTATTGTTGTTATTTACTGCATTAATTTTGGTTTACGGGTACACTATTTTGGAATGCAATTTATTTAATAAGTTAAGAAAATCCATATACCGGCAAGATACTGATTCACCCCCCCTCTTAGTATCTTTGGGAATCCTAACAATTGGTATCAGAGCCTGGCCCTCTATTTTCAAAAGCCTAACAAATTGAGGGAGATTTTGACACTAGTACAGATGGAAAACTTGAGAAAGAAATTGGAAACAACTCTTTCAAATTATGATGTAGAAAAGTTGAAGATTATCAAACTTGAAGATGATCTGAAGACTGCATAGGAAATCATAAAAGGACTTCAAAAACATCTCACTATTGCTAGGAACAAAAGAAGAGAACTTTTTGAGAAGATGCAGAATGATGATGGTGAAAAAGAAACTCTTAATGACCTTGTGAACAAGTTGAGACAAGAAAATAGTACTATGAGGTTTTGTAAAGACATTGAAGACAAGAAGAAGAATGAAGATGACTTGGTTAGAATACTAAATGATGCTGGAAATGAAAACACAAGACCCAGTCATGAAAATGATATGTTGAAGATAGATCTGATGCATACACAAAATGATAGAACTGAACTCATGAGACAAAAGGGAATCTTGGAAAATGAGTTGGCTGCTGCAATCAACACAAAGAGAAATTCAAGAAAAGTTTAGAGGAACTTGATAACATGTTGAAAAATCAGAAACTTGATGGAGATACTAATGGCCTTGGCTTTGAAGTTGGTGAAAGCTCCGATACTGCAAACAATCATGATCACAATAAACTGGTAAGACAACCTAATGCTTACAAATTTAATGGGAAATGCTTTAACTATAACAAATATAGTCATAAAGCAAATCAATGCAGATCAAGAAACTATCTGAACACTAATGCACCCACCGGTCAATGTTCTAAATGCAACAAAATTGGTCATAACTTAGAAAATTGCAGAATGAATGTAAGATGTTATGTTTGTGGAAGATTTGAACACTTATCTAATCAATGCAGAACACATACCAGCATAGGATATGGAAAATCTATTCAAAAAAATAATGTGACTTGTTATGCTTGTGACAAAATTAGACATATTGAAATTTTTTATAGAAGTAAGGCATCATCGGTAAATAACAAAGGACTCAATTTGAAAGGTAAAGAGAAGGTTGAAGAAGTAAAGCAAGAATTTTCAAAACAATGGATTAGAAAGTCAGATCAGAATGTAAATGAAACTATTCCTTCACTGGTAGAACAAAGTATCACTCCACTGGTAGGAGATTCTTCATCTAACTAAAAAGAAATCCTTTTGGGGGTATGGCAACTAATTGAAAAACATGCTAGTTTACCCTCGGTTGATGGTAAGAAGTTGAAATACTTCTTTACTGACAGATGTGTTAAGTTTCACTTAACCGACAGGCATTTAATGTGGTAGTTGAAGGAAATGACATTATAAAGCAAGTGTTTTTCACTCTTTTTCATTCACCGAGCATTCAAATTCCTGAGAGCACAAAAAATCCGAGTGAAGGCATCCACTGCGAGAAGTGAAGCAAATCAGTCAAGCATTCAAAACCTAAAGGCAGATTAAGGTATTTATACAATGGCTTCCTCCTCTGCACCTGAATTCATTGCAAACCCTACTATAATTGAAGTGATTAAACGCCCTAGGCTCATATTTAAAATCATTCCCAAAGTAGCAAAGTAGGATGATACCTTAGGAGCATTTTCTAAAATACCCAAAGGAGTTGTATATGTTGAGAACCCTAAGATTTACATACATTGTCATATTGAAGAACTTGGTAATGATGAGATTATGAACATGTATAGGATAGTAGTATGTGATGAAATTGGTAATGTGAAATTGGAACACAAGATAATTGAAACCCTAGGTTTTGCGGAGATTCTTAGTATACCTGATTTTCCCAAAGAAGTTAGAATTGTATTGAGCAGAGTTCATGGGGAGTTCTTTTGGTTAGATTCCATTCATAAGATAACAAAAGAAGCAGTTAGGGTAGTGACAGGATTACCTTCCACTGGTAGTAGGCCTGCTAAGACTAAAAAGGTTCCAAACAACACTGTAATGACCCTAACTGGTGCAACCTATGACAAGAGATCCTTAAGAGTCAATGATGTGAAGGATATCAATGTAAGATTCATTAGAACGATTTTTGGATACAAAGCTACACATGCCAACAGATTAAACTCTGTTTCTAGTTTGTGTATCAAGAGTGCTTATGACATGGTAAACAATAATGCAAAGATTGACATATGTGAATGGTTAAAAGATGAACTAATTGACAATTTGAAGAAAATTAAGGGTGACAAGAAAGGCACATTCCAACAGATTAAACTCTGTTTCTAGTTTGTGTATCAAGAGTGCTTATGACATGGTAAACAATAATGCAAAGATTGACGTATGTGAATGGTTAAAAGATGAACTAATTGACAATTTGAAGAAAATTAAGGGTGACAAGAAAGGCACATTCAGATTTGGAAACTTACTTGTATGTCTATTGCTGTATATCACCAAGGAAGTACCCAGTATAGGCAGAAAGGAATTTGGTTTTGACATACCGGTAGGAAAACAACTTTTAAATATTCTTAACAACATGGGAGATGACACGGAGAAGAACATAATTGAACACTTTCAGGTACTAAAGGCTAGAATGAAGACTAGGATAAGACTATCTCAAGCCATAGTTGACAAATACTAAAAGGAGATATGTTTTGTTATTAAGAAGGATGAAATTTGGATGGAGGCAGTGGTTTCAAGAATAGTTTGGGTAACTGAAATGGGTTATGAGGCAGATGAGAACATAATAGAAACATATGCAAAATCCTTCCTTGAAGCTCCTAAAGAACCAACGGAAAAAGTATTTGGAAATACAGAAACTATTGAAAGAAAAGTTCAATCACTGAAACGAATAAAGAAAACAAAACAAACAATTAGAAAAGCAACAAGACAAGCAAAAGAAATCAAGGAAGATATATTGAATAAAACTAGTATTAAGGAAAGTGAATTGGAAGGGTTACAACTAGAAGTACATCTTTCACCGGTTGCTACCTCCTCTGATAGTGAAATACCAACATAATTCAAAAGGGTAGAAAGAAAAAGAAAACCTTTACCAGTACCCTCTCCTGCACCCAAGAGAACAAGACAAAAACAACAGGCAGTAAGGCCTTCGACAAAGAAGATGACACCTAGGAAGAAGGTAAAACAAGTTATCCCTCCACTTGATAATCTTTTGAATGAGATAACTAAAGATGGAAACTTGTCAAATGTTAGCAAGTTGTATAATACATTTTCAAATGAAGGAAAGGAAAGTATAGAAAACAGTGTTATTTTACACTTAGACATATACAAGAAATTTTTGATAAAAGTTGTAGATGATCTACCAAGTGACTTGTACAGAAGATTAGAAGCAAAAAGATTAGAAATTGTGGAAGTAGACAAGAAGATTAAGGTAGAAAAACTACTTGTAGTTCACCCAATGAATTCAATAGAAGAAATTGATGAACTGATAAGTGAGGCAAACCAGACATTATTTTCTATTGGTCACCGGCATGTAGCATTAATGGATGGCAGAGTAAATGAGATATCTGAAGAAACAATAGACAAATGGGATATTTTCTTTGTGGAGAAGGAAAAGAAAGAAGAGCTTAAACAACCATAAACCTATAGAGTCTATCAAAAGGATAAGGATAAAGGTAAAGGCAAGGTAGGTGGTCACCCAAGCATAAAAGTAACAGGTAACTTGCCCCCACCTCCTTCTGATACTCCACTGGCACAAACAGTTGATACACCACCGGTAACAAAAAATGTTGAGAGTATAGAAACAACACATGAAGACACCAATCCTAATTTAGAGGTGTTGTCTACTATGAATATTGATACACAAGAGGTTAACATTGTGGTTGATAAGGAAACCACTGAGAAGAGAGATGTGGTAACTGAGCCACCAACAAAAACATTACAGTTGAGACAAATGTTGAGGACACAGTTGGAAATATTGAAATTGGGGCTGAGCAACAAACTGAACAATCAACTGATCCCCTGGATACTTGAAAGACAGATACCACTGATGTACACACTGAAAAACCTACTGAGAAACCGGCTACTGATAACACAATAAAATCTATTGAGATACTGGTAGTAGACAGTTCAGAGGTACATATAGAGAAACTGGTAGAAAACACTGAGACACAATCAAAGAAATCGACAGTGGAAAGCTCAGAGAAACTTACAGAGGTACACACTGAGAAATCAGAAGAGAAGAAGGATGAGGTAAAGGTTAATACAGAGATAGTGCCACCGACAACAACTGAGAAACCCAAACATTTTCTTGTTGAGACGCAGACACAAATTGACCTACCAGAGGTCACCTTAAGCAAAGAGGTTACTCACACCGACGGATTGCAAATTGTTAAGGCAATTGGACAATCATTTGGTTCCTCCTTAACAAAATTTAGACCAACCAATGTAACAGAGGTATTTCTAGACTCAATCAAGAAAATAACAGATTGCAATGCACTTGCATATAAGGCAATTGATGATACCATACCAATTTTGAAGTTGATTGCACCCAAGTGCAATGTGGAAAATAAAGATTCTTTGAGCCAATTAGACACATTGTCTAAATACACAATCGACAATCTACTAATAGTTGATCAAATTAATGAGGAGACTTTCAGTGAGAAAATGAATAAAGAGAAAGAAAAATTATTTGAAGAGTCAATAAAGAGATGCAAGGAACACATCGATACATTATTACCAGCACTAGGAAAGACAATAATGGATTTCAAGAAATTGTACAGGGATTCATGCAAAACTATCATTTTGACAGAGGACATAGATAAAGAGATCAGCAGAGCACAAAAGGAAATAAATGATATTGCTGATAATCTAATAGGTTCATCAGAACCCATATCAATAATAGAGCAGGAAATTGCAGGCTTTGAAGAGAAAACTAAAAAATTTGAAAAAGATAAGGAGAGATTAAAGTTTAAGGCTAAGGAACTCAAATGTAGATTAGGTCTGAAACTAGACATCCTCATCTCTTTGAGAAAAGAGATTTCAAAGGCTCTTGTTCTAGGACTTAAGACACCGGAAGAGAAAATGCACATACTCACCAGTACCATCCAAAGCATAGAAGCAACATTAAAGGATAGTGAAAGGTTCACTAACAGCTTGAATTTTGCACTAGCAGATCTATATCATATTGTAACCAACCGATTACAGGGATCGAGCAAAGAACTACACTCAGTTGACATTAATTGATAGCCTTTGTCATTGATGCCAAAGGGGGAGTAGTAGGATGAGAAAAAGGGAGTAGTAGGATGAAGAAAATGATTGACATAAGACATCATTTGCTTAGGGGGAGTACACAGTTTTGGCATAGTTTTGGTAAGATTTTTGGACAACACTTTTTGGATTTTGACTTTTTCTCATGAGTGTTGCCATCAATGCAAAAGGGGGAGATTGTTGGAAAATTCACACTCCAATGAGATATTGTAGGTGATTGAAGATATTATCATTGATGGCAACCTTGCAATCATATGACATCGACAGACACCGGCACTGACAGACTCTACACCGGCAAATAGCTTATCGACAACGACAAAGATGATTACCGACACCCTAGCCGACATGATTTTGTTTATTGCATAATGTATTTAATTGTAATATCTTTTTGTAAGCCGACAAGGCATATTGTAATAAGGCTCATATATAAGTATGAGATCTTGTAGAACATTTTGTAGGAGATATATGTATGTGACATAGATGGATATTATGTGCGAATTTTAAGGTAGATTTTGGAGTAAGGTTTATGGTTATTGTAAGAGCTTAAACCTGTACTAAACCTAGCATAGCAGATGCTTTTTGTAGCAATACATCACATTGGATTTCTATAATCCATTTTGTAAGTCAGTGAGACTTCCTTTTTGTAATTGAGCAGTGAGCTCTAGGCAGTTGGCCTCCCTGCATGTGCAGGCACACATTCTATAAGTAATATTTACTTATTGGCCAGTTAGAAAATATTGTGGGTCACAAATCCCACTGAGGTTTTTCCCACACCGGGTTTCCTCACCAAAAATATTATGTTATGGTGTGCTTTCTATGTTGTTCTTATTGTTGTTATTTACTACATTAATTCTGGTTTACCGGTACACTGTTTTGGAATGCAATTTATTTAATAAATTAAGAAAATCCATATACCAGCAAGATACTTATTCACCCCCCCCTCTTAGTATCTTTGGGAATCCTAACACTTCTTCAGGTCTTCAAGGGGTCTCAAACAAGGGGATAATATATCTCCTATTTTGTTTGTTATCTTAGTTGAAAGTCTAGGGAGATATATCGATAAACTTGATTATGAAGGTCAACTGAAAGGTGCTAGACTATCGTTGACTGATAAGATCTATTCCCATCAACAATTTGTTGATGACATGGTGTTGATGGGTGCATCTACTATCAAGGAAGCTAGAACCCTAAAATTATTAAGATAACTGGTGAAGAAGTGAGAAGGGGGGGGGGGTGAATCAGTTATTAATAGATTATAACAATTAATCCACAATACAACCTTAAACCATAGGACACAAACATTTAAATACTGATGAAGTAGAAAAAAATGCCGGTAGACACAAATACTAGTAAAAAATACAACTTGTGAGATTTTGCCAAGATCAAAAGGCAATGGAAAGCACAAATAAGAGAGAAAGAAATAGATGATAGAAATAAACTGTATTCTATCAAGATGAAAAATATGATCAATTGGATCATTAAGCATTACATACAATGAATATAAGCCTTCTTATATAGGCAATGCTATATGGATATGTGAGCACATAAACATGACATGTGGCTCAATAAGAAACAAGGGTAGGTAGGAAATAGGTGTGGGTAGGTAGGAGAAACAATATAATAATCCACATGAGGTGGATCACCCACTGAATGTGGAGTGTAACAACAAGATCAACACCATAAAAGGTGGAAATTCTCCTACACACACTATCCCAATGTGGCACAAACACCCAAGTGTCTCATACCCAAACTATTATGAAATTCATTTCCTAAGTAAACTTAAGTATAGTGTAATAATATCCATGATGAATAATTATTTACACCAACACCCCCCCTTAAGTGCAACTTAGGGGAATGCACTTAAGTCTACAATGAAACTAAGCAATGCAAGATGGGTCCCAGCTACTAGGCCATGTTAGGTACCCATGTACAAATGCAAATGCATGAAAACCAATGCAATGAAATCTCTCACAAAGTGGGGAAAGAGAGAAAAACCCAATGGGAAAAAACCCTCCCCCAAAAGAGATGAAAACTAGATACAAAGAACTCTCATAGAAGTATGTGAAGGACAAAACCCCATGTGAGGAAAAAGTCCCCCCCATATGAGAGAAGAAGAGAAGCTAGGAATCCCTCCCTCAATGTTGAATCTGCACCAATGATAGAAGCTCGATGTATGAAGAAACTGCTCCATGAATGTTGAACAATATTCCTCCCCTTAGGAAGAAACAAAACCAAAGGTGTATCCATGAAGTCTCCCCAATCATGAAGGGAAGATGTATGAAGAAAACTCATGATGAAAGGAATCTCTGAAAACTACTCAAGTGTCCCCATGTCGATGCTGAAAGATACCCCCTCCAAAGGTGGTAAACTGTGCCACACTGCTGAAAAAGGCACTCCAAGATCTAGTGGAGATGGATGTAGAACATGTCCCAAGGACTCACATGTCTCCTCAAAAGATATAGAGACCTCCTCCAACTGTTGTACATAAGTATCCACAATCATATCAACCTCAAAAGAATGATCATGTAGAGAATGAACAAAAGGGTCAGAGTGTGCCCTCGTATCAATCAAAGAAGGATCATCTTCATCAAAGAGAAGATGAATGTCATCAATGATGTCTCCCAAATCTGCAATGTCTATCAAGTAATCATCCCATGAATCTGAAGTTGGAAGACAATGAATATCGTGCTGCACTGAATCACATGAAGGCAAAACTGTCGCACTATCTGCATCATCAGGTGCAATAGATGACGTGATATCAATATGAGGAGATGAAATACAAGGCTTATGAATGGGGTCACATGTGAGAATCCCCATGTTCAAGTGCCCAAAGTTCTCCTCAAAATCTGAACCATCACAAGAAGTGTGATCAACATGTGTAGAATCATCAAATGTGAAATCATCATCATCAACAAAATCTGAAAAGGAGTATAACCGAGATGCATGATCAACCACCCCAGTCGCAATGATAGCTCTAGTCTCCAAGTCTCTAATGAAAACTGACTCAGGTGTGAACTCCACAACTCTCTTAGTTGCGCCATGTGTGATTTGATATATAGAAAGGAAATTGTTTGTCAAGTGGGGTACACACAACACATTATTGAAGGAGTTATCCCAAATGTCAATAGATCCTTTCCCAATCACATCCATGTATGTATGGTTGCCCATCAATATCTGCAGCACTGCGAAGATGCCATATGATGAGAAGCCCCTGAATCTAGAAGCCATCTCTTTGAATCAAGACTGATAGTAGCACATAGAGCTTTTCCTTTTCTTGTTCCAAAAGAGTGAGTCTTCCCACTTGTAGAAGCCATGAATGCTTGTCCTTTTCCTTTTGAATGTGAGGAAGTGGAAGTTGATGAATCATCCTTCTTGTAGACATTAGGCAAATCAATGTTATGCTTTTTGAGGATATGTGTGAGCTCATCAATCTTCTTAGAATGGCAACAACGCTCCTCATGACCAACCTTTTTACAATAGACACAAGTAGGTCTCTCCCTCTTTCGTGAATTATCCCTCTTGGAAGAGGATGAATCTCCTTGTTGTGGAGAAGATGGTGCTTTGTCCTTAGGCTTTGTTTCCCATTTCTTCTTGTTTGAGTTGTCCTTTCCTTGATTTCCTTTGTTCCCTTGATTTTCCACTAATGCTTGAGACTTAGAAGCCTTAAGAATGCCCATGCTTATCAACTTAGTTTGTTCCATCATCAACATGTCATTGAAAGCATCAAATGTAGGCATTGTGTAGCTTGAACCCATTATCATCCTATGGGTTTGGAAACTATAAACAAATGCTGCATATTCTTGTGGAAGCTTGCCCATCAAGTTGAATATCAATTGAGTATCCTTCTTATCAATGCCACAATCTTTGAGTTGTGCCCTCAACTCATTTGCTTTAGTGACATAATCTTGTATAGTATCAAAGTTCTTGGGATCTAACATGGTGAGATCACTATCAATTTGATATCCCCTAATCTCATCAACTTGACCATATAAGTCTTGAAACTTTTTCCAAGCATCCTTGATTAGAGTACACTTCTCAATATGAAAAATGAGATCCTTTGATACATACTTTCTTAAGGTACCAATTGCCATGATATTTTTAGTGAGCCAATCCAAGTGACCAATTGGATCAACCTTAGGATCAACGAGAGCAAAAATAGTTCCATCAATGTAATGAGTGAGTCCTTTTTCCATAAGTTTACCCCATGCATCAATTTTCCAAGTAGCATAATTATGAGGAGTTAAGAGAGGAAACTTAGAAGAACCCATAGAAACAAAAATGAAGGAACACAAGAGTACAAAAACACAAGAGACACCCCCCCAAATTCACTCAATCAAAGTACCCCCCAAAAATGATGATTTTGGCACTTTATATGTAGTGCGTGTACAATAGGCCACTTGAAAAACAAGGCAAAGTGGACTTCTGCTTTCAATTTACAACTTCTCAAAATGAGATCTAAGAGACTTCAAGAAATATGGCTGGTGATCTAAACTGGTATCCAAGCAAAATGCAAGTACCAAATATGCCAAAAATGGCCAAATAATGAAAGTACAATTTCTACTTAAAATTATTGCAAACAAATGGCAGATTATGAAAGTAGATGAAAAAATATGCACTTTCAAAAAAAATGGCACTTGAAAAGGAGTCCATATGAGCCCAAATGAAGCCTCCAAAGTTGTAAAAATCAGGATTTCATGATTTCCAAAAAACCTGCATCCAAAAATCAGAAAAATTTTGCACCACTATATAGATCACGAAATTCTACCCCAAAACAAAAAAAATTGCTCGAATAAACGAGTCTGAATGAGTGAGATGTCACTATTTGAAAAATGCCTGCAAAATTATAATTTCTGGAAAATTTCTGCCACAGCGTCAAACTTCAAATGTCTCTAGATTTGGCCTCCGAAGTTTGATTTGGATGAAACAAAAGACAAAAATGACTTTCTTGAACCTCCTCAATCCAATGATAACCTCAGATTTGACCCATTAAGCTTCAATAAAAACCTGCAATAGAAAGATCCAAAATGTGAACCCCAAATAGCATCAAATTTCTCTCAATTAGCAAACCAATGACACTCTAATGGCTCTGATACCATGTGAGATTTTGCCAAGATCAAGAGGCAATGGAAAGAACAAATAAGAGAGAAAGAAATAGACGATAGAAATAAACTGTATTCTATCAAGATGAAAAATATGATCAACTGGATCATTAAGCATTACATACAATGAATATAAGCCTTCTTATATAGGCAAGGCTATATGGATATGTGAGCACACAAACATGACATGTGGCTCAATAAGAAACAAGGGTAGGTAGGAAATAGGTGTGGGTAGGTAGGAGAAACAATATAATAATCCACATGAGGTGGATCACCCACTGAATGTGAAGTGTAACAATAAGATCAACACCATAAAAGGTGGAAATTCTCCTACACACACTATCCCAATGTGGCACAAACACCCAAGTGTCTCATACCCAAACTATTATGAAATGCATTTCCTAAGTAAACTTAAGTATAGTGTAATAATATCCATGATGAATAATTATTTACACCAACACAACTCAACAATTAAACAGATAATCAATGCAAAGCAACCATACCACATAACACCAAAAATTGTATGTGGAAAACCCAATAAAGGGAAAAACCATGTGGGAAGCCTACCAATAGTCAGATGCTACTTCTATAGAAAGCATGTGATACAATGAGGGGCCTGCACATGCAGGAAGGAACACTGCCTAGAGCGCACTGCTCATTACAAAAGAGTCTCACTAACTACAGAGGTTAAAACCAACTCAAGATATTTGGATAACAATCCAATAGAATTTGAATATACAGGCCCAAAGGGAACTTCTGGACAATATACCTACCATTTAGGGGGATGATCAGAATGATCATTTAATGGCCATCCCTTCCCATGATGAAATTTTGATAGTTGTTAATTCCTTTGAGGGCAACAAGGCCCCAGGTCCGGACGGCTTTCCCATGTTCTTCTTCCAAATGTACTGGCATATTATTGGAGATGATGTTACCAGAGCTATGAAAGAGTTTTTCGGTGCTAGAAAACTTTTGAAAGAAGTTAATGGTACTTTTATGGCTCTTATACCCAAAAAGATGGGGGCAGATTCAATGGATCTTTTCAGACCTATAAGTTTATGTAACTCTCTCTATAAGATTATATCTAAGGTCCTTACCTCTAGAATTCTAAAATTGCTTCCCTCCATTATTTCGCCTCAGCAAAGTGGTTTTGTCCCGAGAAGGAAAATTTTGGATTCTATCATCTTTGTTCATGAAAATATCCATTCTCTAGCCTTTTCTAAAAAAGAAGGTTTTTTTCTGAAGCTTGACGTCTCTAAAGCCTAGGATAGAGTGTATTGGGATTTTATGATGGATGTTCTTTCTGATTTTGGTTTTAATCCTAGAAGTGTTAGCCTTATCAGGCAACTTGTCTCTTTGGCTTCTTTCTCTATGTTAATGAATGGTTCCCCCTCTCCTTTCTTTAAAGCTTCAAGAGGTCTCAGGAAGGGGGACCCTCTATCTCCAGTGATCTTTATCATCATGGCGGAATGTTTGGGGAGATGTATTGGAAAGCTGGTTGAGAAAAGGGAGTTTTGTGGTTTGAATCCTTCTTCGGCAGATCAAATATGTTCTCATCAATAGTTTGTTGATGATTCTATAATAATGGGAAAAGCCACTATGAAGGATGCTAGAAGACTAAAAAGGGCTTTGGATAACTATGGAGAGGCTATTGGTTAGCTTATAAACTGGTCTAAAAGCTTTGTTTATTTTATCAATACCTCAGAGAGAAGGAGGATTAAAATTAGTAACATTCCAGGTGGCCAAATTGGTAGCTTGCCTACTTCCTATTTGGGGCTCCCCTTAGGCCAAGATCCTCCGAATTCCTTTTGGGGAGCCTTGGTGGATAAATTCCATAAAAAGTCGTCTGGATGGAAGGGAGCTCTTCTTAGTCAAGCAGGTAAGGTTCAATTGCTCAAAACCACTCGTCAAAGTATCCCTCTCTATGCCATCAGTCTATTTAGGATTCCTACTAAGTATGCTGAGGCCATTGAAAAAATTGAGAGATCCTTTTTATGGATAGGGGTTGAGGAGAAGAAGAGAATGAACTTAATTGCTTGGGAGAAGGTCTGTAAGCCTATGAATAAAGGCGGTCTGGGCCTTAGAAGAATAAGAGACATAAATGATTACCTTATGGCCAAGTAGATCTGGAGAGGATATAGAAATCAAGGAGAGTGGAAAAAAATATGGGACAACAAATATAAAAGCCAATGTCCGAATCTTCAAAGTTTCCTTGAAGCGGAGATTATCCCAATTGGATCCAATATTTGGAAAAATGTCTCTAGGACTAGAGACTTAATTATCAAAGGCACAAAATGGAAGTTGGGGAAAGGGAATCTTATTCAGTTCTAGGAGGACCCTTGGCTTCTGGAGCCCCCTTTAAATGAAAACCCTAAGTGGAATAGATATTAGATCCAATGCAAGGAAAGATTTGGAACCAAGGTGGAGGATTATTGGAAAGATGGACAGTGGAAAGACTTATCTCAAGTGGATCAGTCTTTGGGTAGTTTGAACAAAGTCATGAACTCTATGGTGAGGATTGAAGAAGAAGACTAGTTAATTTGGAAACTCACAGCTAGTGGTACTTTTACTGTGGCCTCTCTATATCATCAACAGTACAACAACATGGAAAGTCCTTGCTAGGCTAAAGCTTGGGTGAAAGGTCTTACCCCCAAGATCAACATTTTCTTTTGGATAGCCCTTCAAGACAAAATTCTTACTACTGAGAATATCAGAAAAAGAGGTATCAGCATGCCAAGTTTCTGTATTCTTTGTAAGCATAATGAGGAGACTATAAATCATATGCTCTTTCATTGCCCCTTCTCTACTGATGTTTGGAGAAGTTGTCTGGATCAATTCAATATTAGTTGGAGCTTCCCCAACTCAATTCAGGATATTTTCAAGTCATGACATCATCCTTCAAAAAATAGAACCACTACCTTATTATGGAGAATTGCTTTACCTCACATGTGCTGGGGTTTATGGAAAGAGATAAATGATATAATTTTCAAAGAAAAGACTACTAAGGCTAACATTGTGTTTGAAAAAATAAGAAGTATAGTGGAAAATATGAATATTATCAAACACTAAGGAGGATCAATTTATCTATAAAAAGTGGAGATTAAAAGCTCAAGAGAGCATCCAGAGTAATCCTAGAGAGGGAGTGATATGGATCAACCCACCTAGGGGATGGATGAAAATCAATTTTGATGGGGCCTCTAAGGGAAACCCGGGGGTTGCAGGATGTGGAGTGGTCCTAAGGGATGAATGGGGAATATGTAAAATAATAAAATGTATTCCTATAGGAAATTAGACCAATCATGTTGCCGAAGCCATGGTGGCTTATCATGGGATTATCCTTGCCAAGGAAGCCAATTGCACTAAAGTTTGGTGTGAAGGAGACTCCTTAAACATTATCAATTGTTTAAATATGAAATTACCGCCATCTTGGTCAATTAGTAATGCTATCAAAGCTACTAGGAAAATCAGTGAAGAGTTTGAAATGTGTGTTTTTACACATGTTTATAGGGAGGGCAACTCTTGCGCTGATTGGGCAACCAACCTGGCTTGCCAATCATGAGACATCATTAATAGTTATGGTGAAATGGAGATTGCAAGTGAAATGAATTCCTTGCTCAATCAGGACTGAAGCTATACAAGGCAACGTGGTACTTTTAATCATTATTTCTAATGACCTTTCCGCCTTTTTCAATGCATGGCTTGCTTGAAGATAATGAGCTATTAAATAGATGTCTTATCATTATTATTTGGCATGGATTATGGGCACTCTTACAGAATAACCACAGAAACCAAAGGAAAAGTTTTCAAAATGAGAGAAGGGGTTACAAGGAAGGTGTTGGAAAAATGGGAGGTAACAAGAAAAGATTTGAACCTGCTTCCTGCTTTGAATGGAGAAAGAACGAAGAAGTCTGGGATATCCTTCAGCAGGGGGGTCTCAATGTTTTCATGGAACAACTAAATGGGAAGGACCCCACAATCACCAGCTATTTCATCAATAACTAGAAAAATGGAAAATTTTTGATTGGATCACATATGATGAATGTAGACGAAGAGGTTATCACTGAGGCCATGGGGATGACTACCAAGGGTATGAGATTTTACAGGGATAGAGGGATATTAGATAAAGCAGCAGACAATTTCCTGTTACGGATGGAGAGAGGAGAAAGATGATCAAAATTGATAACTCCTACCACTCCCCGAAGAGAATTTGCAGGCCATGGAGGTTTGTTTTATTTGCTTCTATTGAATACATTACCTTAGATGGTAGGTTTACCAGGGCATATGGGCATCACTTCATCCTACTCAACCATTTCCATCATGGAGAAAGGGTTAGCCTTCCCTATTACCTTGCTTGTTTAATGGATCATACTATAAAGGAGATCCAGAAGGACCCTAAAGGTGATCATGCCCTCCACCAGGGGCTTATGGTCCTGGTTTATAAAATGCTAAAGGGGAAGTGCATTGAAAAGCCTATTAAAGGCAAAAATGCTAGAGATGAGACTACGAAAAGTAAGGATAGTGGTTTCAACTTTGATTCGGAGACCAAGGGAGAGTCAGAAGAAACTAGCAAAAAAGGGAGGAATAGGGCCAAGAAGAGGAGGCTTATTGTGGAATCTGAAATGATGGATTCTGAAATTGAATCCCTTGAGGAAAAACTTGTTAAAAAGAGGAAAGGGAAAGCCACTAGAAAGAAGGCTCAGAAAAAGAACACTAAAAAGGGTAGCAATTCTAATTTCAATTATATTCTAGTTGAATCTGATGAGGAGGCTAAAGAAAATAAAAGGATCGATAGTCAGGACAAAGAAGGGGAGGGTAACCCGATTAAGGACAATTTGGAGACCGTGAATACCACTTGTCTGCATAAGGAGGAAAAAGGGGGTCAAAGAGATAGTGGTGACAAAGATACTATTAAGGCCTTCTGTGAGACCATTGCTACTATGGTGAGGGATATTAATAGTTTGAAACCTGATACACAGGCCATTGCAAGAATTACAGTTGGTGACAAGCCCTTGGCGGAGCATGTTAAAGAGTTAGTGGTCGTTCTGCATAATGCAGAAGCTATTGAAAGTATGGTTGGAAAAATCTTAGCAATGGAAAAAAAGTCAATGAGATGGGCGATAGAAAGGAAATGGAAAAGAAAATGAAAGATTTTGGCAGCAGAATTAACAGGCTGGAGCACAATGTCAAGAAGATTGCTGATCAAAATTTCCAAATCCTCAAATCTTCGGTGGACAACATGAACATCTTCATCAACAGGTTCAAGAATAATGCAGAGAAGGATGGTGATAAAGAGCAGGTGAACAAGAAGGGTCATCAAAGGAGGACCAGAGCTAACACAAAGAATAAGGATGACATCGAAGGTCGTGAGCTGGAGGATATGAAGACCTCAACGAACAATATGAAACAAATGGTTGTTCACACTGAGGAAATTCTGAATAGTATTTAGTTTCAGTTGCTGTCCTTGGTTCTATCTCTTTGTTGTCTTTGTGCTTTCCTTTTGTTGTCTGTTCCAAGTTTTTAATGTAATGATGTGTTAAGTTATTCCCTTCTGGTAGGTTCATTTTGTCTTTTTGAAGTGATCAGGCACTTTTTTTAGTAGTTCTGTTTTCTTGGCTTGTAAAAGGTTCAGGTACCTTTCAAATACCTAC
Organism: Cryptomeria japonica; assembly: GCF_030272615.1. Lineage (NCBI taxonomy): Eukaryota > Viridiplantae > Streptophyta > Pinopsida > Cupressales > Cupressaceae > Cryptomeria > Cryptomeria japonica. The sequence goes on along the minus strand of NC_081405.1, from coordinate 315,197,948 downwards.
TTTTACTTAATCAAAACAATCCAATAGAATGAACTACTAGAGATAACATCTACCATGCCTGATTACAGTCTCGATTAAGATCAACATAGAAGGCCTTTGACCTCTTCCTTAAACCTTACTCGATCATCAACGATCGACCTAATCCTTTGCCTAAATGATATTACAATATTTGCACATTGCATTCCATACTTATGATCTACAATGAGATCTTACATCAATTTATACCAACCCTAAGACCTAAAACCAATTAGGTCGGCCACCTAAAATATATTACAATAAGATCATTACATAAATCCATATTACAATGATATGCCATGTCGGCTTTAGACCAAAACAATATTAACCAATCCATTAAACATCCTAGTAACGTGTAGAGAACACATTAACATGATACCGATCTATAACCTAGATAGGCACCAGACCTATTTTGAGTCCACCATGCCAAAACGACATCTCTAGTTGATTGAAGCATGATCAAAGAAAATCTTCAGCATCCTAAAAGCCGCACCAACACCACTTATGCATCCTGTCAAGAATTCTCAATGAAAGCTCTGCCGGTAGAGCCTTAAACCAGTGTCGGTAAGAGTTTACCAAAGTGTATGATAGCATTTGATTACCAATTCAATACCATCTGACCATGAAATTCTCAAGAAGGACGTACCACATGTAACCAAACACATTCCATAGATCCAAACATGCTGGTAGTGTACAACAGATAGTCTCTTTTGCCGGTAACACTAGATCTTTTGCCTGTAACCAAAACCTGTCTGCCGGTAGCCATCCATAATAGCTAGTGTTGACATCAATGACAAAACATCAATGCAACACATAATCAATTCCTCCAAAATGCCAACAATCTCCCCCTTGGCATTGATGGCAACACTAGATATGAAAAACATCTAAGTACCAAAAAATGCCAAACTAGTCTCCCCCAATGGAAGGCAACTAACAAAAAATCTCCCTTAGAATAATGTTTCTGTAAAGTTTTGAATTATACATATATCTCTCCTCCTAATGTATACAACTCCATTTTTATTTTTCACCTCAATATCTCTCCCCCTTTGACATCAATGCTTGAAATGTGAAAAAAATATCAAAGCAATAATGTAATTCCTTGAATCTCAAAACTGACTACTCCCTCAGAGTAGTAGCACCACACACCAGTACTAGAATGAATAGTATCTCTGATAATGCATGCCGAACTGATGCCATATTGCATCAATCAGGTTTCTGCCAGAGGGGTAGAAACCCCTAACTTGTCTCTCAAATACTTGAATGATTCCTTAGCCAGTGGTTTAGTGAATATATCTGCAATCTACTCTTTAGTGTTCACATAAATCAATTTGACTTCCTTTTCTTATATCTTATCCTTTAGAAAGTTATACTTTATTGATATATGCTTAGTCTTAGAGTGAAATACCGGGTTCTTAGACATGTCAATAGCTGCAGAGTTATCATAGTAGATAACTACTAGTTCACTACATTTTGTAATACCCTATCATCTCATCTCTCATTCAAAAATCATCAAAGATAAACTGTCCAGCTTGATTCAAAGTGATGAATACTGAACACCTGCTTAGATTGAGTGTGATCAAAGATACTCTTTAAACCCTTGATTGAGTTTAAATGAATAATCAGCTTGATGAAAAGTGATGAAACTGATTAACATTAAGAGATTGATTCAGATAATTATAAATATTAGCTTGATATGAAGCAATGAAACTGATATGCCCCTAGAGATTGATTTGATTCAGATGATCGAGAGATCTCAACTTGATATAAAGTGATGGAGTTGAGATGCCCCTAGCGATGAGGATTTGATTGATTGATTTTCTTTAGTTGAAAAAGGTGTTTTGCATGACTTTTGATGAAGATTTGAAAATTTTCTTGACATTTGAAGATGTGAGGTCATAAGGTCACGAATATGCCCCCTCGGGAGTGAAATAGAAAGATAGCAAGGGTACATGATGATAGGCAATTTTGAGCGATGATAATGATTTGAGCACACATTCTCATCTCTCATTCAAAAATCCTAGATGATATATTGTTATTATGTTGTTTTTGCTCTAGGTTCATTAATATTTGTGCATTCAGATATTCATTGATAATTATTGCATACATATTTAAATCATTTATCTCATTTATTGCTTAAATCATGTTAGATTAATCTTGCATCCATCTAGCTTGAATTCATGCTCATATAGATTAAATCCTTTGTTTAGGTGTTGTCTAGTCACTGGATAGCCTAGCAATCAGAGAGCAATCTAAACTCGCATCTACTAGAAGACAATGGGTCGCTTTGTTATGGTTTTATTGTTCATTGATTATTGATTTACTAACCATGCATCTAATGACTTAATTGAAGTGTTGTGTATTCTAGATAAAGATGTAGGTCCACTTTTCACACACACATTTTTGGTGCTCACCGTGGGGCTCAAACCCACAACTACAAGATTTGTAATGTTTCTTGAACAAATTTAATGTTTGGTTTTTATAACTAATAAACATGTGTTAAATTTGCAAATAAATTTTTTTCTTTTTACTTATTCTTCTGTGATAGTAAAAAATGGTCTCGGTTTGGAAGACATAACTTTTTATTTAACTGTTGGATCTCAACCAAGTTTCGATATGTTGTTTACAACCAAGTTTTCTACAGGTTCATTAAAGGGATTTTCCTAAATATTTTGGGTGTGAAAGTTATGATTGACAGAGTGTAGGACTATCATTTTACTTATTCTTCTGTGACAGTCAAAAATGGTCTCGATTTGGAGGGAATAAAGTTTTATGTAACCATTGGATCTAAACAAAAGTTTAATATGTTCTATAAAACCAAGTTTTCCACATGTCCACCAAACTGATTTTCTAAGTTATCTCTAGTTCAAAAGTTATAAACAACAGAGTGGAGTACTATCAAAACCATCATAACTAGGATAGTCATAAAAAATGGAATTTCTTGCTAAATTAGTTTAATTTTACAGTTTGCATGCTAGAATTTTCTTTTGATATATTTTTTTATGTTATTTTGGAAACTAATTTTGGCTTTTAATGTTTGTAGGATGCTTGTCAAAGAACCTATCAATCAAACATACGCCTGCCAAAGAATCAAGAAGAAAATGACTATTGACATATTGGTTTTGCAGGTTGCCTAAGGAGAATCGACTAAACATTGTGTATTCATTTAGTATTTTCTTAGGCACTTAAATTGATATCTGGTTAAAGAACAAATCTGTCTTTCATATTTTTTAGAAAAATCTAAGAGGTAGGAGAGTATGCTCTTGTCTTTTATAGACAATTAGAAATCTAGACCCTTGAAGCTTTTTTCTAAGTTTTGAGATTTGTGTAACTTTAGTGGGCTTGTCATAGTGGTAAAAAGTAATCACCCTGTGAGAATGACTCAAGTGAGTACAACTGAAACTAAGCATTCCAACTCACTATAATAAATAAGCCTCTGGTGATTAAAGTCTCAGAGGATGAGATTATTTGAGTTTTCTCTTTGAGATCTCTCATATCGAGCATTTTGTAGGGCCTCGCGGTCTCAATCACGTTTACGTGACTAAATCTTGTTTTGGTACCTTATTGGGCTATGGGCCTCAATCATGCTTGCATGACTTCAAGGGGTAATTTCAAACGGAATTCCTGACTAAGAACTATAAGATAGAAGTGTGTGGGAGAAAAAGTGACACTAAGCAAACATGCCCTAATCTCACTTTCAACCACACACTTGTGGAATACGAAAGAGCCTAGGGGTATCACACAATTGGCTACTTCTTTTTGTGGAAGCGAGAGCCACGGGCTACCTATTAGGATTTCTATTCCTTTGTTGCAATTGAAAGATAAAATGATGCAAGTTCAATCCCTAACCCCAAAGTGCAAGTATGAACTAATAACAAGATTGCAAAATTGAACTTAAACAATGGAAAGCTATAAACACAAGGACAAGACAAGAATGTAAATGCATACCCGGTGTTAAAATATGAATGAAAATGTTTGGGATGGGGGTGCGGGCGCCACTGTCCTGATTCTGCCCCTGAAACTGCTCTGGAAACTGTTGTTTTGCAACCTGGAAAGCTGTCAAAAATGCTGAAAACTGCTGTCTGTCAGGAGGACCAGGGCGCCCAGCGCCCCTGTCCCAGGGACCAGGGCTCCCAGCACCCCTGTCCTGGCAGGACCAGGGTGCCCCATGCCCCTGTCCTGATCTTTTGCTCTGAAACTTGGTGTGAAGTTCTGTCTCGGTCTGCTTCTTCCGGATCTGCAACTTGCGGCGTCGTCTGAATTCTGAAACCTGCACTTATATCTGAAAAAGGTGTGGTGGGCGGCTATATAGGGTTTTGCCTTAGTCAAACCCCCATTTTGGTGATTTCCACCTCCACGAATAGCCAAGTTGTATTGTAAAAGTAGTGTGTGTGCAAGATCCTAAAATGCAAGTAAGCAAACTAGAGCAACCTAGAAAGTAAACCCTAATTGCTTGTAAATGATAATGTAAATGCTCCAAATCAAGATGCAAGGTGATCTAAAGCATGAATACAAATGATATGATGAAGCTTATGCAAAGACATGAAAACAACATGAAATCATACCCAACCCCAAGGGAGGGGTACAAGCCAATCTTCAGTCGATGATCCCTTATTGTTCTTCAATGCCTTCAAAGCCCTAAATGGATGAATGAAATTGATAGATGCTTGATGGATGGATGTTGAATGTTGCTGAAGTCTTCAAAGATCTGCTCTTTCGCTGCCTAGAAGGTCCTTGAAACCAAAAATCCAGATCCTTTCAAATGAAGAAAGAGAGCTCTTATATATGAAACCCTAGGTCTTAATTTCAACTTTTGGCCGACCTAGAGATTGAATCTCCCACCAATTTCTTGGGGTTAAGCTTTATTTTATGATTGGATCACGCTCCTAAAATTTCGGGAAAATGTCCGGGACCATGTGCACTCCGGGCGCCATGGTCCTCTCCGGGCACCATGGTCCCGACAACTTTTCACCAAATTTTTAGGGCCGTCAGATATGATGATTTTAGAGAGAATCCCGAAGTTACAGGTGATTTCGAGATGTTTTGACCCTCGAAATCAAGCCCCCAAGTTCAAAATAGGACCTAATTAGGGTTTTTGATTAAATGATGTATTGGAGGAATAAAATGAAAAGGGCACACTTTAATGAAAGGGCCCAACTTTATGATGTGGAAGATGATGAAATAGGACCTTAGACCTAATTAATTTGATTAATTAAGTGCTAAAGGGGAAATGCAATGCAAAATGCAAAATGCGCGAAGGCAGGTGCTAAACTAGGTGTGAAATTGTACCACCCTAGCAAGTGCGTACAATTTACGACGCTACATTTAGCCCCCACTTTAGTGGTCATATGAACACTACGTGCATATGCAAGCTAAAGTACAAAAAAGTAAACATTATTTGAAAAAGGATATATCCATAAGTCTGTCAAGCGAAGCCCCCAGCGGTATCTGCAGTACACAGTTAGGAACCGCACCCTACAAAACACACGTTAGATCACAAAAATCACCTAATGTTTACTAAGGAAGGCGATGAAAATTCGAGGGTAGCTATATGCCCTCCCCTATTTAGGCTTGCTAATTTTAGTGAGTTGAAACAGGGTATCATGTTTACCACTTCGAATTGTTTAAAGAATATTGATGACAAATGCTCACAAGAAGATTTGATATGAGATCAAAAACTAATGGAGAATCATTTGGTAAGAGAGAGGACTAAATCTCAATTCTAACACAACAAAGAGTGTGAGGATTTGAGAGTTCTCTAACATAAGATGAAGGATGTAAATGGAAACAAAATGCAAAGAGAAGAAAAGAAAGGAAAAAAGCATGAACACACACATTGGTGATCCATGAGAAGAATAGTGAGAGAGAAAACATGGACTTCTCACCCCTAGATCTTGTCTAGGTGATCCATGGGAAAAAGGACATGGAAAACTAGCCCCTAGAGTCTGTCTAGGTGATCCATGTAAGGGAGGAGAGTGAGAAAGTCTAGCCTTATGCCGCTAGTTCCACTCAACCTCGTGCATGTGTGTGTAAGTGAGGTTAGAAGCACCTCATAGGAGTCTATGCCCGAGTATGCTACAACCTATATATGTATAGTACAAAAAGCGTGACATCTCGCTCTAAGAGTCTGTGCTCTGGTTCCGAGAATAATCACCTTGCATAAAAGAAAAATGGAGACATCTCGCTCTAAGAGTCTGTGCTCTGGTTCCAAGAATGACCCATTGCTCAAAAAGTGTAATGTTTATGTCATAAGTAAAGTAGAACAAGGATACCTACCTTCATCACAAAAGAAGATACCCCAAAAATGCAACAATGTCATAGATCCAAGCAAGAGAGTTTTGCACTCTTTAAGCAAGGATAAGATAGTTGAAAAGGGGATATCTTGTAGTATGTGTAAAGGAGATCCTTAGAGGAGAAGAGATCTTTGTACAAAAGACACCTATCCCCGAGAGGAAAAATATAACATCTTCTAGAATAAGACAAAGAAGAGAATAAGAATGCAATACTTCCTTCTTTTGTGAGGTGAAAGTGATTCTTAATGAAGGATGACGCTCTTTTTAACCCAATTGGGAGAGTGAATTCATTATGGATGTATTTTACCAAGTGCAAAAGAGGTTGTAGTCAAGGACTTACACCTCTTGTAAGAGAGAATCCTTGAACAAACAACAACAAAGGCATACAAGGAATAACATCAAGTAATAAAGTTCACACCATCCACGAAATAGGAAAAAGTGGATCCTTAGATAAAAATAAGGAAAGATCATTGCCTCCCAAGGATAAGGTCAATGAGAAGGACTTACTCAATCTTCCAGGGAGAGATTTAGACATGAACAAAATGTACTACATACTCACATGAGTTCATGCAAGCAAGACATTAGTGTATGTAAAATGCTCCTCATAAGAAGTGGGTAGGATAAGAAAGAGAATACACATCTTCTCCCATATCTAGGAAAAGAGGATTCTAAAGAAAAGATGATCAATATTTCCACATTATTACCCCAACGGGAAATTTTAACCATAAAAAGAAGAGATGTATGAAATCACTCTTGCCCCCCTAGGAACAAGAAAATTAGGCTATTATGTTGCTTCAAAAATATGATTGCACTTGAAATTGTACCATCATGAATGACAATGAGCCCCCAGTAAATGAGCTACCAATGTCACATAATGATGAGCAACATAATAGCCATTAATGTTATTTAAAGACATGATAGATTGAATGAGGTATTTGAATATGACATGCTAAATGCTCAACTATAAGTGAGATCAAAAACATGTATAAAGTGATAAAAATTGAAGAAGAAAAGTCACAAGAAATCTTAGAAGAGGGATGAGTGTAATTTATTAGAGCCTTATCCCTAGAGGAAAGGACTTTATGATGAATAGGAGATAAAGATTCATAAGTGGATTTAGAAATTTGAGGGGAGTCATAAAGAGATTTGTTCATCGCCAAGATTTCCTTATGAGGGGAATGAGAGTTGATAGAAGTAGAAGATGATTTAGTTGAAGTGAGATCATCATCACTACTAAATATAGCATTCACACTGAGAGATGGTCTTTTAGATGCTTTGGTGGGCTTGCAGGGATTATAGCCAAGTCCAAAGGCATAATTGTGAAGATTATTCTCTAGAGGAACCTTTATCCCTTGTTCATGAGTGCCACAACCATTTCCATGATACCCATGCTTAGCAAAAATGCGAAAACCACGACCATAATGATCAGCCATTTCAGAAAGAGAAGGTAGTTTTTCATAAGACAAAGAATCAAACTCTTCAGAATTAGAAGTGTGAGGAGAAGAAGTTTGAGAAGTGGCCACAAAATTATTACTCATAGGTTCAGGTAAGACTGATTGATCTCTAGTTTCTTCCTTCTTTTTAACTTTAAGCTCTTGAGGAGGAACCCTATACTCACCCACGAAGGTGGGAGTGAAATCAAGAGATCCCCAATCATCTTCTATGAGAACCTTCTCAGGATCAAAAGCCTCTTCATGTGTAGATTCAAGTTGAGAAGAATCTTCATCCAAAGAATTTTGATTATCAGAGGATGATGATTTGTCCATAGGTAAAGAGTCATCACTAGAAGAGGAAGATTTAGAAGAACTCCCTTTGGAAGTAGATGTTTGCAAACAAGCTTGAAAATTAGTATCACCTATCAAGGTATATGTCTTATTGTTATAAATGAATTTAACTTGTCTATGCAATGTAGAGGGGACAGCTTGCATACCGTGAATCCAAGGTCTCCCTAATAACAAGTTGTATGTTAGATTTCTCGACATAACATGGATAGGAGTAGGCAAAGTAACAGGTCCCACTGTGATGGGTAAGGTGATAATACCTAATGAAGACTTAGCCACATTATCAAAGCCTCGAATGGGATGAGAGTCAGGCTCAATAAGGGATGTATCCACATTCATCTTATGCAATAGATTAATGCTACACACATTAAGGCCAGAGCCATTATCTACTAATGTTCGTCTTATAGCAGTGTCATTTATGATAACCACAATCATCAAGGGATCATATTGATGTTGAATTTCACTAGTAGGCAACTCATCTTGAGTAAACACAATTTGAGCTTTAGGATTCATCACAAAGTTAACCAAAGACACTATATTACTAGATGTATTAGGTGGAGGAACATTCAAATCTTTCAAGGCATCTTGTAACATTCCATGATGAGCAGAAGAAGTTTGGATCAAATCCCAAAGGGATATCTTAGCAGGGGTAGTTTTAAGTTGTTCAATAAGATCATAGTCCTTACTAAGCATTTGTGAAATACGAGGAGCTTGAGGAAGAATAGGTTGGGAAGGAGGAAGTGAAGTTGGGATAACTGGAGGAGGATTAGGTTGCCTATTGTTTCTTGTGTTATAGGTATGGGCAACCGCATTATAACTCTCTCTAGTCAGTTGCTTAGCATACTCATAAGGGCTCTTAGTACAATAACCTCCTTGCACAGTAATAACCGGTTTCTTAGGAGTGCAAAAAGAATCATTAGCATAACCACCTTGAACCACTAAGATAGGCTTATTTAAAGGTTGAGAATTTTGAGAAGGACAAGCACCTTGGACAGTGAAGAGAGGTTTGTTAGGTGTTTCATTCACATGTATCAAATTGATTGAGGATGGTTTAGAGGAATGAACAAAAGTGTTGGAAGAATTATTGATAGTCTTCTCTTGCACTAAAATCTTATCACAGATTAAATCAATTTTAGGAGAGAGTTAAGGGGTAGGCATTGATGTTCTAGTAGGAAGAGTAATACTAGGAAAGGTCATATCATCCTCTATCATCAAAGGATCTACATGGGGAATAAACTCTCTAGGAGAAGGATCAACATTACTCTCTAAAGTCTCACTTTTGAGAGGGAGATCTTTGAAAGAGATGTTAACCATTTTGCTTTGAACTAGGGTTTCCTTATGAGTAGAACCAAGTTGAGGAGAGGGAGATGCTTTATTTTTGGAGGGAGAATAATTGAGATTTAAGGAAGGTGAGAAACTATCAAGGGAGTTTTCAATCTTGATAGCATCCCCTTTGGCTAGGGTTATCTCATGGGGTAGAGAATAATCTACACCTTCTTCTAATGGTTCATCCCAAATAGTGAAGTTGTTGAAAGGAATGTTTGAAGTATTGTCAATTTCGGGAGAGGAGATAACATTGTTTATTAATTCCTCATCCTTAGGAGGGAGAGCATCAATAGATGTGTTAAAATCATCCTCTTTCCTCAAAATATGTTCAATATGATCTTTAGGGGAGAGAGAATTAAGGAAATTGCTTATTATTTCATCTTCTTTCTCTAAGGGATGCTTATGGGTAAGACAAACTTTAGGAAGGGTAAGCATTTATCATTAATTCATTATCTCTAGTGGGAATTTTGTTGGAAAAGGAAATGCCATCACTAGGAAATGTAGGGATAATGTCATCTTCTTGCACAAAAGGATCCTCATGAAGGGAGTGTTTTTTAGGAGGAACATGAACATATTTCTCCAAAGATTCATGCTTATGAAGGAGATCTTTGAAAGAAGTGTTCATAACCTCTTGTTGCACTAACATGCCCCCATTGGAAGGACCAACTTTAGGAGAAAATAAGTCAATATCCATCAATGCCTTTTCACTTAGAGAGACATCATGTAGGGAAGGTGAAGTAACATTAAGAAAGGTGTTTATGATATCATTCTCTTCCTCTAGTATAGCTAAATAGGAAGGGCACATTTTAGGAGAATTGTCAAGATCACTCTTAAAGTCTTCATCCTTAGAGCATGGGAGAGTCTCAAAGGGATTGGAAGCAACTCTTTTAGGCACTAAAATTTTGTTATAGATGGGGGGAGGTTCTTTAGGAGAAGGAAAAATTGAAACAAGGGAAGCTAACCCATTATCACATCTATGAAATGAATGCATCATGACAACAATTTTCCTTTTTCAAATGATAACACATGCAAAATAGAAGGAAATGTTTAATTTTAACCAATGCAAGCACTTAGAATGTAGATTTAGAAAATGAAATAAATGAGTTCCTAAATCAGATTGATCCCAATTAAGCTATCCACAAGTTCAACTTTGAATTGAAAAATTAGGGTTTTAGCAAAAATTTCCTCTAAATTTTTGAATCTTGCAAGAAATTAAAACTCGTAAATACAAATTTGAATTTGAAATAGCATAAAAACTCAAATTTGAAAACATAAATCAGAATTAGAGAAGATTGGAGTTCACGTCGGGTTCACCAAAATGTGTGGGAGAAAAAGTGACACTAAGCAAACATGCCCTAATCTCACTTTCAACCACACACTTGTGGAATACGAAAGAGTGTAGGGGTATCACACAATTGGCTACTTATTTTTGTGGATGAGAGAGCCACGGGCTACCTATTAGGATTTCTATTCCTTTGTTGCAATTGAAAGATAAAATGATGCAAGTTCAATCCCTAACCCCAAAGTGCAAGTATGAACTAATAACAAGATTGTAGAATTGAACTTAAACAATGGAAAGCTGTAAACACAAGGACAAGACAAGAATGTAAATGCGTACCCGGTGTTAAAATATGAATGAAAATGTTCGGGACGGGGGCGCGGGCGCCACTGTCCTGATTCTGCCCCTGAAACTGCTCTGGAAACTGCTGTTTTGCAACCTGGAAAGCTGTCAAAAATGCTGAAAACTGCTGTCTGTCAGGAGGACCAGGGCACCCAGCGCCCCTGTCCCAGGGACCAGGGTGCCTAGTGCCCCTGTCCTGGTAGGACCAGGGTGCCCCACGCCCCTGTCCTGATCTTTTGCTCTGAAACTTGGTGTGAAGTTCTGTCTCGGTCTGCTTCTTCCAGATCTGCAACTTGCGGCGTCATCCAAATTTCGAAACCTGCACTTATATCTGAAAAGGTGTGGTGGGTAGCTATATAGGGTTTTGCCTTAGTCAAACCCCCGCTTTGGTGATTTCCACCTCCACGAATAGCCAAGTTGTATTGTAAAAGTAGTGTGTGTGCAGACCTTGTGTGTGTGCAAGATCCTAAAATGCAAGTAAGCAAACTAGAGCAACCTAGAAAGTAAACCCTAATTTCTTGTAAATGATAATGTAAATGCTCCAAATCAAGATGCAAGGTGATCTAAAGCATGAATACAAATGATATGATGAAGCTTATGCAAAGACATGAAAACAACATGAAATCATACCCAACCCCAAGGGAGGGGTACAAGCCAATCTTCAGTCGGTGATCCCTTATTGTTCTTCAATGCCTTCAAAGCCCTAAATGGATGAATGAAATTGATAGATGCTTGATGGATGGATGTTGAATGTTGCTGAAGTCTTCAAAGATCTGCTCTTTCACTGCCTAGAAGGTCCTTGAAACCAAAAATCCGGATCCTTTCAAATGAAGAAAGAGAGCTCTTATATATGAAACCCTAGGTCTTAATTTCAACTTTTGGCCGACCTAGAGTTTGAATCTCCCACCAATTTCTTGGGGTTAAGCTTTATTTTATGATTGGATCGCGCTCCTAAAATTTCGGGAAAAATGTCCAGGACCATGTGCACTCCGAGCGCCATGGTCCTCTCCGGGCGCTATGGTCCGGACAACTTTTCACCAAATTTTCAGGGCCATCAGATATGATGATTTTAGAGAGAATCCCGAAGTTACAGGTGATTTCGAGATGTTTTGACCCTCGAAATCAAGCCCCCAAGTTCAAAATAGGACCTAATTAGGGTTTTTGATTAAATGATGTATTGGAGGAATAAAATGAAAAGGGCACACTTTAATGAAAGGGCCCAACTTTATGATGTGGAAGATGATGAAATAGGACCTTAGACCTAATTAATTTGATTAATTAAGTGCTAAAGGGGAAATGCAATGCAAAATGCAAAATGCACCAAGGCGGGTGCTAAACTAGGTGTGAAATTGTACCACCCTAGCAAGTGCGTACAATTTACGATGCTACAAGAAGCTACCTGATTCACCTCCGAAAGGTTGATAATCTTTGTGCGAGAGAGATAGTAACTCTCCCAAGACACTTTCCATATCGTGCTCCCATTAGCATTTGGAGTCAGCTAATACAGCATTGAGAATCCATTGCGTGAGACTCAGCGACCGTATTCTAATTAGCTATTGGGTGTGTACCTAAGTCAGCAAGCAAAAATTTTCTTCTCTAAGCCAACTTCCATAGGGTTAGTGTGCTGTGATTGAATTATTATATATCTTGTGTGTTTTCTATGTTTTCATCCCTAAAACTAAAACTGGAATACCAAAACTGGAGAAAACAACAAACAAAATTAGTTGTAAACTCTGTCTATGTCCAAATTGGTCTTTGTTAGTCATCGAAACATCAGTCCTTATCAAAAACTAGTAGTCGTCAGTCATTGAAACTCTGTCTGTCAGAATCTCGTCTCTGTCCAATCCTCTATCATATGAATTCCTAATCTTGTTAGTCAAAATAGTCAAAATTGCCCAGATCAGTCTACAATGAGCCTAAAACTGGTTATCATCCTCCTAAGCATAAAAAAACCTTGATAGTGTACCCCTGCTGTTGCAATGCACGATTTTGTCGATCATCTCTTAGCTAGTCCAAACAACATCTTATCAAAACCTAAGTTAACTTAGATAACGTCTTACACAGGATAGATCATTCCTGAAACCAGACCAGATCTTAGTTACTTCACTCAATCACTATGTTAAATGAACAACTAGCTACAATTTGGTCTTGACTTCTGCAACACATTTGGCTCTCGGTCCTGTTGGTTGTAAATGCCTGTTCAAACTAGAAGCTCTTCTAAATTTTTTTGACAAAAGTAAGAATCTCATGGATACTTAGCTCACATTCCCATGGCTACCTTGGCTCAAATGCTTCAAGATATCAAGAAAAAAATATATGACATGGAAATCCAACAAAATAAATCAATGAGTCCATTTGAAAAAAAAATGCATGATACCAAGAGTGAGAAACTTCAAGGAATGCTAAAACAATTATATGATTTGACAATCAAATACCAACAAATAATTGATGATCAAAAGCCAAATATCAAACAAGATCACAAAACACCTTCACCAAGACAAAAAGACATATATTCCCTAGATAGACAGTTTACACCTTTGGTGCAATCTATTGAGTCAGTTTTGGAAGAGCTTCTTAAGAACAATCTTATCATATTGCCTAAAAAGACCACATGGGGATGTGCAGTTTTGAGTAGTTACTATGTATATCATAGGCATAACAAACATAAGACTTAAATGTATATGGAATTAAAACATAATATTCAAGATCTCCTTGATGATGGTGTCATTGAAATTGAAGATCCTAATGACTCACCTAAAGAAAAAGAAGGAACTACTTCTAAGCATGATCAAAATCATGAACCTATATCTAGAAAGGCTCCATATGTGGCCTCTATCCCTTCCATGATGCCTCCATCTCCTAAAAATTCTCAAAAACAATTCATACCATCTCCTTGAAACTTCTCATGTTGACCTTCAAGGGCTATCTCCTATGGAAATCCAAATTAATTCCAATATTGATACAAGTTCCTCTAAAGATTTAAAAATCCTAGATCCTATGCCATCATACACTTAAATTCTAAATATACCCACTCTAGAGAGTCCCACTCAAAATGTTTCCCCATCATGCCAAAATATGGAGTTCTTCCAAGAATCCCCTACTCCTATGCACAATCCTACCCCTTCCTTAGAAGTGACTCCATGTCAAGAGGATAATCTAAAAAATGAAGAAAAAAGTCCTGTCATAAATCAAGATCAAGACACCAAAACTCCTCAATCCCATCTAATGATTGAAAAAGATCCCACCTCCCTAGAATCCCATTATGATCCCCTTATACCTTTCCATTTCTTCCAAGACAATCCCTTTACATCTCAAGAGCAAAGTATCCTTCCAAATCCCATTCCTAATCCACTTCCTACTCTATCCAATGGTCCTCTTCCATGTCAAGATCAAAGTATCCCTTCATCTCCTTGTCATAATCCTCCATGTTCACCTCCAGAGTCCATCATTCCCATAAAGCCCTCTCATGATCCTATCATTCCATGCAAGATACCTCCACCTCAAAATGGACTTTCCTCTAGCATCAAAAGTAAGAAGAAACCCTTTGTTAAAAAGATCTTTCAAAGCATGCATTATCAAAGAAAAGGGTTAGACATTCATGGACAAGGTATATTAGAACCCCCTGCTATAAAAAAAAATCTTGATTATAATGGCTACTATATACACCTAAAAATTGTCTGAAGATAGTTAATTAAATACACAATTATTTGATTAATTCCCCTTCCCAATTAATTGAATTCACAAGCAATTTAATTAATTTCTCTATTCATCTACTAGTAAATAAATCTAAATGATTTATTTATATAGTTCTTCCCACATCCCCCTTTGATTAATTAATTCTTAATTAATTAATGTCTCCCCATACTAATCAATTCTTCTAATCCCTAATTAAGATTAACAAACTCAAGTTTGTTGAGATTAATTACCATTTTTCAATTATTTGAATTTCTAAATTCAAATGAGCACATGGCTCCTAACTTTAACCACCCAAACTAACCATCCCCTAACTTAACCCATTCAATCTAATCTTGGGTCTCACTAACCCTATCCTATCTTGCACATCCTAACCTCCTTATCCTAACCTCCCATGGTGTGGATATTCTCTTCTTGAGACACATGGCACTTTTGCCACATGTCTCCTCCCTTGGACACTTGCCCTCTCATGAGCAAGGCTCCTTGACACTTGTCACCACAGAGATGACAAGTGTCCCTTCCTCCAACCTCTTCTCCAACTTCCTCAATCTTGGCCCTTGGTATCTTCAGATCAAATCTGGACCGTCGATTCCTACTACCTCAGCTTTGGCCTTGGAATTCCTATAAATACCCCTCATTTTAGAGCAATAAGGATCCCATCTCATATCAATTTATGCATTTTTATTATAGGAATATCGATATCATCTCATATCAATTTAGGCATCATTACTATAGGCAATTTGCATTTTAGTTATCTAGTAATTAGCTTTTGGATTTATCATAGCATGTTAATCTAGTTTCTTAAATCATGCATTTCATATCATCTCCATAGTGAATCATGATCAATTAGCTACTCAACTCTTGAGTTGTCACTTTGGAGGTCATTGCTCCGTTGATATCCCATCAATCCAACACCTTCAAGGTCCTCAAGAATAGAGGAAAATGGGACATTTCGAGGAAGGCTTATGGTTTGCATTTTTGATTTAGTTTTTCAATTAAGCTTTTCAATTATGTTTTTATTGTCTCATTATATGTGTATGCCTCTTATACTAACAACATTTTTAGCATCACATTAATTGGCACCCACCGTGGGGCCTAGCCCCTTTGATCTTTAACAAGTTTGCTTGCAGGAAATTTCATTGACAGGTTGATTAGCTCTTTCGGAGTGCAGATTAGCTCTCTTAGGCTCCCGAATCGCGTTTTTGGCATCTTTTATGGCGTTCCGGCACCTCAAATGACATTTATGGGAGATTCCTCAACTCTATTTTTATGATTTTCCCATGCTTTAGCACTTTCAGTCTGTACTTCAGCGTTTTTGGTATGTATGGTGGCATTTTGGTAAATTTGTCAGTGTTTTCAGTTTGTTTAACAGCGTTTCTGGTGTGCAGAACAACGTTTCTGGTTTGCAGAACAATGTTTCTAGTGTGCAGAGTAGCGTTTCTGGTGTGCAGAGCCGCATTCTTGGCACATATGATGGCGTTCTTGGTCAATTTGATGGCGTTTTCAATTTTTTATTAATTTTGCAAATATTGTATATTGCATTCCTCATTTCTGCTTCTAGACTATCATTTTCCTTAACCTAATTTGCAGATTGTTGGTTTTGCAGGTACTTATTTCACTGTGAAAGACTGGAGTTATAAACTATTTCACCGCCAAAGAATGCAATATAAACTACTAACTTTGTTTGCAGCCACGAGATTTTGTACTTATATTTGTTAAATTAGGCACATAGACTAAATACAATGGAAATGAACAAACATGTCTTATGTGTCTTGATGATAGGTGAGTATGCTCTCACCTTTCTTAGGTGATCAGAAAGCTAGACTCATCCTTTGCTTTCAATAGTGCATATCTTTAGTGGGCCTATCACAGTGGGAAAAAGTAATCACCCTGTGAGAATGACCCAAGTGAGTACAGCTAGACCTGAGAATTCCAACTCACTATAATAAATAGGTCTCTGATGATTAAAGTCTCAGAGGATGGGATTATTTGAGTTTTCTCTTTGAGATCTCTCATATCAGTCATTTTGTAGGGCCTCACGGTCTCAATCACATTTATGTGACTACATCTTGTTTCGGTACCTTGTCGGGCTATAGGCCTCAATCATTCTTGTGTGACTTGAATGGGTAATTTCAAATGGAATTCCTGACTAAGAACCATAAAAATAGAAGCTACCCGATTCACCTCCGAAAGGGTGATAATCTTTGTGCAAGAGAGATAGTAACTCTCCCAAGACACTTGCCATATCGTGCCCCCATTAGCGTTTGGAGTTGGATAATACGGCATTGAGAATCCATTGTGTGAGACTCAGTGGCCGTATTCTAATTAGCTATTGGGTGTGTACCTAAGTCAGTAAGCAAAGGTTTTTACTCTCAGTCAATCTCCTTAGGATAAATTGATTGATGTGTTTTTAATTGTTCAAAACCTTTGGGACAAAAATACAATCTGATTTTTGTGTTTATAAGTCAAGTCAAGATCTCATCCATTGAAATACAACAAAAATTGCAAACTCAAACCTCAAATTGTCAAATTTACAAGTTTCATAGCAGATTAGGCCTTTCAGTCCAAACGGTAGCACATACGGTTCAAACAGTTGCACTTACAGTCCAAATAGTTGCACTTTCAGTCCAAATAGTAGCTCTTTCAGTTTAAATAGTCGCATCTGCAGATTAGCTCTTTTAGTCCAAACAGTCGCACCTACGGTCTAAATGGTCGCACTTATGGTTCAAACAATCGCACCTACGGTCCAAACGGTCGCATTTCCAGTCCAAACGTTAGCTCTCTTGGTATGAATGTCAAGTTTCTCATAGTTTAACATAAACTCTCCAAGGTTGAGCACAATTAGAGTTTCTGGTCTAAACAACAGAGTTCTTAGCCTAAACAATAGCTCTCTTTGTTTAAAGGTTAGCTCCTTTGGTCTAATCAACAACTCTTATGAGTTGCATATCAAATTGCTCATGTTGCAACATTAAATCTCCTAATCTGTACTTGTTAGGCCTTAATATCCATTGTCTTAGTCTGAAAATCACAAAGTTGGATCAAAATTGCAATCTCCTAAGTTCAAATACTTAATTTTCTAAGTCTACACATCATTATTTGAGCTTTAGAGTCATTCTATTACAGAACAACATTTCTGGTCTGTCTGTCAGCATTTCTGGTCTATTTGTCAATGTTTCTGGTGTGCAGAGTAGCATTTCTGGTCAGTGAGTAGCATTTTTGGTGCATTTGTTAGCGTTTCTGGTAAGTTTGTCAGCATTCCTGGTCCGTATAGCAGCATTTTTGGTAAATTTGTTAGCGTTTTTGGTCCGTATAGCAGAGTTCCTAGTCATTTTAGCAGCGTTTCTGGTAAACTGCACCGAAATCAAAAAACAAAAGCAACCCATTTCTCAAATAGTCAAACATAGAGAGTAGGTCATCTTTTTGGGTCATTCAATTAGGTTATCTTTTGTCAAAAACAAATTCAAGAACAAGACACACAAAGGTCTCAAGTATTCACCTCAAACAAGTTAAAGATCAAACACCTTAAAGTGCATTATCACCCTCTTTGATAAACTGATCACTCAAACATAGTTTCTCATCAGGATCAATCATCCTTTATCACAAAACTAGAATACTTGATCAAAATAACCTCGTTCTTTATCATAGAATACATCATTCCTATTGAACTTGGTCATATCAAAAATCACAAAATTTGCACTCCAAAACTAAGATCGCAAAACTTGCAAACAAGCAAATACTTGAAAAAAAAAAAAAAACATTTCCTCAACAATTGATCACTTATTGCGGCACATTAAGCAAGATTTAATCACAAAAACATTCAAAACACAATGCCCATTTTAATTGCAACGTAGAGACATAGGATCGCTAAAATATTGGAAATACCCGAAGATCATAGAAACATGGCATACCAAAGCAAAAGACAAGAACCCATAACAAGCCAACATATTGGAGAAATCAAACAAGTCTAGAATCAAAATCCAACCATGTCAAAACCTCACAAGGATTTAAACATATCTCAGAAGAAAAGTGGCTCTTTTATGCACCTCTTAAAGAGATCCCTAAAGGATTTGGCTAAAGAAGATCAAAATCATGCGCCCATGTCTAACAATTATCCATCCATCCATAAGTAAATTAACTCTCCAAAGGCATCTATTCTTACACTTAAAAAAGTGCAAAAACCTTCCATAACATCCTCAGCAGACAATACACCCAAAGATGATGTTCCCCAAGGGATATCCATAATGGCCATCAAACCTATTTCAGAGGATCCTATTCAAAACCCATCTACTTCATATCCAAGCATTGATTCCTTGCAACATCCCCATAGCGATTCCTTGCAAATTAAAGTCCTCATTCATAAAATGCTCGTTAAACGAGTCCTAATAGATGGGGGAGCTAGCTTAAATATTTGCTCATTGAGTCTTGTTTGTGCTCTAGGTTATTTAGAAGATGTAGTTGATCCCCTAAAAAAGATCAAAATCAAAGCACATAATGAAGAAGAGAATTCCTCTAAAGGAGTTGTGGTATTACCCATCAGAGTGGGACCTTTGCAGAAAAACACAGCACACCAAGTCCTAGATTTGGACCTACCATACAATATACTCTTGGGGAGACCATGGATTTAGGACATACAGGCTATTCCATCAACATGTCATTAGTGCTTAAAGTTTCCATACAATGAACAGGAAATCACAATATCGACAGACTTAAATCTAGTGCAGTGTGGTAATAAACCGAAATCAGCTCAAGAGATCATTGTTTCACATAACAGAGAGGAAGCATATTCAAGCACACAATCCAAGGAACAATCATTTGCATCAATTTTATCAAACATGGAAGAACAACTGCAGCTAAATGTCAAGGGAACAAAGAATATTCATTATCATGGAACAACAAACAAGAGCAACTTGAAATTGAAAGGGAAGAAGCAGATGTAGGTGTTGATGTAGTTCACACGTATGCGGAACAAATGTTAGGAACTAGCCTACTTGAATCAGAATTACATACAACTGACATGGACTTAACCGAGGATGATCAGGATTTTCTTGTACGAGGTTATTCTGATGAGAGTATCGTCCTAGACATGGAAATACCTACTGAAAGCTCTGACATCTCTATCATGACTTCCAATATCTCTAAAACTTATCAACCTGAAGATCCTTTATCCTTAAGCTATCCTGAACCTATGGACTAGGAAAATGAAGGACATACTGACATTGATACCTTACCTAATGACCATGCCATATCCTTATACCTTAATGAAATCAAACCTACAACAACTTTCACCAGGGATTCCGCTAACGTATCTTCAAGTCAAATAGGTGCCAAATCTCCTAGTCGCAAAAATGAAAATAAAGAAAACAATATCAGGTATAATGCTAAAAACCATTTATTGGCAACATTAGACCATGAAAAAGTAAAAATAAAGGATGCATCTATCGGTGAAAACCTCCTCGAGGCGCCGAAAGATGGGAGATTTGACACCTTACATGTGTACTATCAAGAGAAGTCATCTATCCTAATAGAACCAGCAGTTATCATTGACACAGTCAATCTACATCCAACAACAATCTCTTTATCAGAACTAGAAAGGAAAAGATATTTGAAATCCTTCAAAAGATGGCAAATCAATTTTACCTGATCATGCACAAACATTCCAAGGTTTGATCCAGATCTTATAATACATCACCCGAATATCAATCCAGGAGAAAACATCAATAATGGAACACAAGATGGATCAAGAGCAGACATCAATAGAGGAACACAACATAAATCAAAAGCAGGTATTCTATTTATCAAAATGGCTATAGAATGGAACATTAAACAACTTCAAGTCTTTGGAGACTCTCAGCTTGTCATTAATCAAATCAATGATGACTATCAAACAAAAGACAACAAACTCATGCCTTACAAAAAGATGGTGGATGACTTCAAGAAATATTTTGTTGAAATCACTTTTGAACAAATTTCAAGAAATGATAACAAAGCAGTAGATGCCATGGCAACACTGGCTTCTCTATTACAAACACAGGAAAATCAAGAGCGTTATGAATTCCTAGTTGAAGAGTTGTTTTACCTATCTCAGAATTGTCCTGATTCCCAAACCATTTGTTAGCTTATAGGACATGATTCCTCCCGCTATGGCCAAACTTACACATACCTAAAAGATAACACCTTACCTCTTGACCTATCAAAGAACCAAAATAGAAACTTTATTCGCCAATCCTCCCATTACACTCTCATCGTGGATACCCTATTTAAACGAGGTCTAGATGGTACTCTCTTAAGATGTCTCGAACAAGAAGAAATTGAGAAGGCCTTAAATGAAGTCCATAATGACATTTGTGGCACTCATTCAAGTGGTCTTATCCTTTCAAAAAAACTCATACGCTTGGGCTATTATTGGCCAACAATGGAATGAGATTCTTTTCAGATAGCTAGAACATGCAAACAATGTCAGATCCATGGAAATTTGATCCATGCACCAACACAAGAACTTCATGCTTTAACAACATCTTGGCCTTTCTGCCAATGGGGCCTTGATCTAGTATTAAAGGAAAATCCATGAAATCAGTCAGATCGAAAAAAGAAGGAAAAATTTGAACCAAACTGGTTAGGTCCATTTGTGGTCACAACAGTATTTGGGTCAGGAGCATATCAGCTATCAACACAAGACAAAGATCAACTCAAGGAACCCATCAATAGCATGCATCTGAAGAAGTTTTATGTCTGAAAAATCTGAAAACAGTGAAAAAGCAGAAAAATCCAAAAACAGTGAAAAAGCAGAAAATCCAAAAACAGTGAAAAAGCAAAAAAAAAAAATAGTAAAAAAAAAATCAAATATGAGAAAAAGTGCAATAAAAATAGATGGTGAAAACCTGGCAAACATGCGCTATCTGTCAGCTAGCTCTGCCATCTATTGGTTCATGCTTTTTTCTGCTTGCTTTCTTTTCCATCGATCTTATTCATATTCATCATAAAGCCTTTGTACATACGCAAGCATCCCAGGTGGTTTCTCATCATGATTTGGATCATTGACTATATCATAATAAAGGTTTGTTTCTAGGCTGGGGGCAAAATCCTGAACCTAGTTGGGGGCAAAAAGTTTTGATCATTTTGAGCTTAATCAAAGCAGGTAGAACAACAGTCAGACAACGCTTGTCAATCGAAAAACTGAGATACATCCAACATTGAACCTAAGATCACATTGTCAACCATTACCTATCACATATCAATCTAAACATGACAAAACACATATCAATGGATGATATATCTTGACTCATGATTTTAACACTTTGGCAATAATGGTTCAACTATTTTATTTGGATTTTCGCTATCATGATTTCTGAGTAACTCCAGGATGTCTTTGACTAGAGGAACGAGGAAGGAACATGATATTTTTCTTGTCTACTATCTGTAAATTAATCATTAATATGTGCAAAGTTGTCTAAGGAATTGATCATCAGAGTATCATGGAAGACATTTCGGACTTGCATATAGAAATGGTTAATACTGCCTATTTTATGCAAGCAACACTCTGGTCATCTTGGTTTAATTATACCTCGATGCTTGTGCTAACTTGCAATATCAAAACCTAGGAAAGTAGTGCTCAGGTCATCATGGTTCAATTATACCATTGATGTTTGCACTTACTTCCCACATTTTAAAGGCTCAATGATGAAACAAAGCAATGACTCCATGATCGGTCTGATCACTGCATTGCATTGCATTTTAAGATAGATTTGCATTTCATTCTACATGGGATCACAATGCTCATCTTTTCCAAGGCCAAAGCTAACATGGTGTTATCTCTCTTATTACGTGATTGAGTACATTGGACAATAACAAAAATAATCAATTCATTCATCCTGCATGATAAGTTAGTTCATCTCATGTAACCATTGCATACCAAGGAATCATTCATATAAAACATCAAATCATTCATTCATTTAGTAAGATCATTGCATGACATTCATCAAATCTCAAATCATATAAAATAGCACCATTGCATTGCATTGCATCCACCTCATATTAACATGCATGAGAAAATCATAAAAATATCATAAGCATAGAAAGCATTGCAATCACACAAATATCACATAGAAATTATAAGTATCACCATACATATTTGCATATGCATATATCATGTAAATACTGTATCATCATATATCCATCATCTAGAGTTCATAAGCATGTAGAAATTAAAGCATACATCAAGCATACATCATGAAAATAACTGCACATCATAATCATGTACCAAATAGAATGCATCCATCATCTCATAAGTCATATAGAGTGAATAGGATCAACTGCATATCATATCATCAAAATAAGATCAAATGTCCAATGTACAATGATATCACAAAATACATGAGACACATCACAAATATACATCACGAGACTCATCAATATCTCATCACAAAAATGTGTGTACATGAATGGATCAATGTCCCATATTAGTGTGACCACTAGGATGTGGAGCGGAACTCAAAATCATCAAAAAATCGAAAATAATCAAATCAAGTATAAGTCAAGAATAATAAAAAATCAGAATAATCAAATCATCAGCAATCATCAAAAATCGAAAAGTAAAAAAACTGCAAAAATCGAAAAATCATCAAAAATAAAAAAATCATCAAAAATCACCAAAATCATAAAAAAAAAATCAGAATAATCAAATCATCATCAATTCCTCAAATTCATCAATCAAAAAATCATCAAAATCGAAAACAAAAAAAATCGAAAAAAAAAAAGAAAAAAAATTGAAAAAAAAAAAAAGAAGCAGCCCCGGGCTGGCGTAGGCGGCACCACCTACAATGCCCAAGGTGCTGCCGGTGGTGCCACCCGTAGCAACTGCAGTGGCACCGCCGGTGCTGCCCATTGCGCCCGTGGCGCTGGTGGTGGCCGTCGCCGGGCCTCCACCACCGCGTCCCGCCCGAAAAATTCAAAAAAAAAAAACATTTTTTTTTATGTATTTTTAAAAAAAAAAGAAAAAATGCTTGAATAATAAATAAATTTTTTTTGAGATGCAAATTGAATTTAAAAAAATAAAATCCCAACAAACCCATTTCACTAATCCAAAAACCCATTTCAACAATATAGTTTTCTCCCCAACCCATCTGGCGAAAACGCTAATAAAATTTTTGGGAGGCGTATGGAATTTTTTTAAAAAATCTGAAAAAACCCAATGCGAATCTTATGCTACCCCCTCAAATGAACCCACATCAGCATATATGCATATTCCTGCAACATGATATCAACAAACTGTCAGTTCTTTATCCAATCAATCTTATCAATTCTATCAATCCATCTCATCCGATCCATTCTATCATGTCTTATACAGGCTGAATCCTTCCTAAAACTAGACATTTTGATCAAGTCTTATACAGGATATATCGTTCCTGAAACCAGACTCTTTGATCATCTTTGTCTTATACAGGAGGTGCCATTCCTGAAACCAGACTTGATCTCAATCTCATCAATCTCATCAATCCTATCAATTCAATCAAACTCTATCAATCATCACATCAAGAACCACATCAAAGTGATCAAAGAACTCGCACTTTCATCAACCACAGTTGCAGGAATCATCCATTAGTTTATCGGGAAATCAATTTCGCAAAGATCAAAATAAAAATAAAAATTCCAAAGGTCAATTATCTCAATTGATCTCCCGAGGGGGCATCCTCGCATTAATATCTATCAATCAGCGTCTGAGGCATCATATCGAGGTTTATCATCTCAAATGTCAAATCCACATCATATTGACATCATATCATCTCAAACATTGAATCCACATTATATCGAGATTTATCATCTCCAAGATCGAAACCGCATCATATTGAGATTTATCATCTCCAAATCAAATCAGTATCACATCGAAACCAAATCTGCATCAAATCAAGATCAAATCTACATTCTATCAGATCAACAACATCATCAATCAAGTTTTCTTTGAACCAATGCATCATCACACATCGCTTCAAAGAGGGGCAAAATGTATACACCTAAAAATGGTCTGAAGATAGTTAATTAAATATGCAGTTATTTGATTAATTCCCCTTCCCAATTAATTGAATTCACAAGCAATTTAATTAATTTCTCTATTCATCTACTAGTAAATAAATCTAAATGATTTATTTATATAGTTCATCCCACATCCCCCTTTGATTAATTAATCCTCAATTAATTAATGTCTCCCCATACTAATCAATTCTTCTAATCCCTAATTAAGATTAACAAACTCAAGTTTGTTGAGATTAATTACCATTTTTCAATTATTTGAATTTCTAAATTCAAATGAGCACATGGCTCCTAACTTTAACCACCCAAACTAACCATCCCCTAACTTAACCCATTCAATCTAATCTTGGGTCTCACTAACCCTATCCTATCTTGCACATCCTAACCTCCTTATCCTAACCTCCCATGGTGTGGATATTCTCTTCTTGAAACACATGGCACTTTTGCCACATGTCTCCTCCCTTGGACACTTGCCCTCTCATGAGCAAGGCTCCTTGACACTTGTCACCACAGAGATGACAAGTGTCCCTTCCTCCAACCTCTTCTCCAACTTCCTCAATCTTGGCCCTTGGTATCTTCAGATCAAATCTGGACCGTCGATTCCTACCACCTCAACTTTGGCCTTGGAATTCCTATAAATACCCCTCATTTTAGAGCAATAAGGATCCCATCTCATATCAATTTATGCATTGTTATTATAGGAATATCGATATCATCTCATATCAATTTAGGCATCATTGCTATAGGCAATTTGCATTTCAATTATCTAGTAATTAGCTTTTGGATTTATCATAGCATGTTAATCTAGTTTCTTAAATCATGCATTTCATATCATCTTCATAGTGAATCATGATCAATTAGCTACTCAACTCTTGAGTTGTCACTTTGGAGGTCATTGCTTCATTGAGATCCCATCAATCCAACACCTTCAAGGTCCTCAAGAATAGAGGAAAATGGGACATTTCGAGGAAGGCTTATGGTTTGCATCTTTGATTTAGTTTTTCAATTAAGCTTTTCAATTATGTTTTTATTGTCTCATTATATGTGTATGCCTCTTATACTAACAACATTTTTAGCATCACAACTACGTTTCTCACTCTCAAGATGTTGGTATCCCTCATAAATCCTACATTTCTCCAGTTAAATCCAAATATACACTTTCCCCATCATCACTTCCATCCATTCTAGGTCCCTATATCCCTCCATCCCTTATGAAGGATCAACAAAGGCACACATCTTCGAGTACCTTCCATCCATCTAAAAGACCTCCATATCATTCCTATCCATCCACATATCTCCTTCCAAGTAATTTGGATGCCAAGCCTAAAAGTCATAAGTCAAGTAATCCACATGTATTCATGGATCAACATGTCCCATCTAATCGACATGTCAAAACAAAGAAAAATATCATCTAAAAAGAAAAAGAAAAATACAAAATGCCACAAAGGCCCACAAAGAAAGAAGAAAAGTCAAAAGTTATATGGGTTCCTAAGGCACTTGTACAAGCAATGCGCTCTAAGGAACTACAAAATCATGAAAAATCAAAAACCATGTGGATCCCTAAGCGGCTGATTGAAGCACAACAGTCTAAAGAAAAAACAAAATTGGCATCCAAAATTGTTGTTTCTCCATCCAAACCTTCCAAATCTATTTCTCCATCACCTCCTTCATCCATTTTGGGTTCTTATGCTCCAAAATCTGTAACCTTTCCTCCATCTAAATGTCAAAATCTGAGATTCACTTCTCCTCCATATGTCCACCACCCCTCAAGGCATGTGTCAATGTTGACTTCCCAACATTTCCATCTATCCATACACAATTCTTCCAACATCGCATTCATTATCCAACACCTCTTTTTCACCCTTCCATCCCTCTTATCCAATCCTTTGCATAAATCCTTGCCCTAGTTTCATTTCATTATCGTGCCAACATCTTTGAGCATACCTTTATAGCCATGGCCTATTGCAACTCATATTCTAAGGGTACCATCCAAAGAAGCGAGACATTGGGGTCCTTCTTCCATCCCCTATCATGCCTCCATTATCTTCCAAAAAAAAATGAAAAAAAAAAATCAGAAAAAAAAGTAAAGAGAAATAATTTCGTCCACGAGTGAAAACCACTTCTTGTGGTGCCTTGGGCAAGTACCATGATGAAAACCTGGCAAATAGGCATCATGCGTAATCTATTATCCTTTTTCACTTTACATTGGGGGCAAGTTCCATCCATGTAAATCAATCTATTATCCTTCTTCCTCCGTTATCCTTCATCCTCCATTATCCCTCATTCGCTCTATCTACATTCATATCCCTTTTCCACCTTTGATCTTGACAAGGTTAAGAATCTTTACATGTTTTGTATGTCCCATATATTTCACTTGATCCAAACCCTTTAGCTCCTATTCATTGCTCGCTTACATCCTTCATTACCACATTTGATCTTGATTATCCTATCTGCCTCCTATCCAAATCTATCCCTTAACCTTGATCAACACTATGGACAAAATGCAAAAAACATGCTTTCCACAAACCTCTTGACATGGCCACTCCTTTGGAACATATGGATTTTTTATGCTATATCCTTGCTTTATTACGCTATATCCTTTCTTTACATTGCTAAAATCCTTGCTTTACATCGCTAAAATCCTTGCTTTACTTTGCTATATCTGGACCCTATGCTTGGATTAACATTGTGAGATAGTCCTTGAAAGAATCCACCATCATTCGCTTATCCATTCATGTACTCAAAATACCTTTTGCTTTGCTAGACACTGGGGCAAACATTAAAAAATCAAAAAAATTAGAAAAAGTCCTGAAAAAATCCTAAAAATCAGAAAAAGTCTTGAGGAGATTCAAAAAAATAAAAATAAAAATCTGCCAAGCAAGTGAAAACCTGACAAACATGCACCTCTTGGACTCCAGCGCTCCATCTATCAATGCAACGTTGGCATTCCCACTTTCCTGCATATTTTCTTTCACTTGTACATATTTCAGTCACTTTTGTGACATCCTGGTTCGTTGGAACCCTCATGGCTTGAAACCGATCAATGTCTTAGTCTTAGGTGATTGACAAGAGCACATTACATTTCCTAAGTTAGTATCAACCAAGTCAACCTTACGTCAGTGAAACCTAGTCATCCACTCCGAGTCAGTTACTTGTCTCCTGACTACTAAAGAGTTTTATCACTGAGTTAACAAGCAAAACAACATAACAGAAAACAATCACTAAACAGCTTGAGCTATGCATGAAATTTGCTTTGTGTGTTGTCTTTTATATTGGTTTTCAATTATTATCCCTTTGAGTAACTCAAGGAAGTCTATCTTGACTAAGAGGAGCCAGGATTGGGGGCATAATATTTTCTTTGTTTTCTACTTGTAGGAATGATTCTAATGATCTTGAAACATCTAATTAGCTGGGTGTTTGTGATAAGAGCCTTCACATTAAGGTGAAATCACCACACATACCTCGACTCCGCTTATTTGTATGCTACAAGGAGGTTCACATCATTTCTTTGTCTGTTTTGAGAGAATTTCTTTATCATGCAATCCTGGTCCATGCGTAATCTGTCCAAGGATATGAACAAAAAAAGGGTCATTGCAGACAAGATAATTAATATTGCATATGCAAAGAAAAGAACTCTATTATGCCTGCCATAATTGTAAAATGCTCAATGGTGAAAATTAAGCTTTTCAAAGTCCAGTGACTAGGATTAGGATTGCATCTCATTTTGCATTTCATTCTGCATTTTGTGAATTTAGAGTGATTTCGGTATGGTAACAATGATCTCTTTATCTTCTGAATGAGAGTTGGAAGATTTGTCATTTCTCAGCTAAGTGGTCTCTTTTCATCATCGTTTCTCTGATTGAGTACTTGTGTATTGAGATGTTAGCTACATACATGAGCATCTTCTATAGATTCATACATTCATTATCACTTATTTGCATTCATATTATTGCATGAAGAAAAATAAACATTTTCATTACTAGTTACTCATTCTCCTCATTTATTTGCATAAAAAGAAACAAAAATAAACACCCATATTCCATTTGCATTCATTCATCTATATTGAAAAGAAATGCATACATATAGAATAAAGCATATAGAACAACATCTCATAATCAATCAACACAAGTACGATGAAATCAAATCACGAGCTTGTAAATCGGTTGTCCTAAGTCCATTTTCGGGATCGAAATTGAAATCTGATGTCAACTCTCTCATCGAGATTTCACAAAATTTGGACCACTTAGCGCTTTTCATCAAAAGCTCATTCTCTCTTCTAATTGCGCTCAATTTCTCATTACTCAACGCTGAATCTCAATTTAATTTCTACAAATCAACTTTGCGCTCAATTTTTTATCAATCAACGCAAAATTTTCAAAAATTCCTCTGAATCAATTTGTGCTCACAACAACTTATCATCGCTCAAAATTGCTTATCATCATGTACCCTCACTATCTTTCGATTTCTCTCCCGAGGGGGCATACTCGTGACCTTATGACCTCACATCTTCAAATGTCGAGAAAATTTTCAAATCTTCATCGAAAGTCGAGCAAAACATCTTTTTCAACTAAAGAAAATCAATCAAATAAGACCTCATTGCTAAGGGGTATCTCATCTTCATTGCTCTATATCAAGTTGATATCTCTCAATCATTTGAATCAAATAAATCGCTAGGGGCATCTCAACTTGATCTCTTTATATCAAGTTGAGATCTCTCGATCATCTGAATCAAATCAATCTCTAGGGGTATATCAGTTTTATCGCTTCATATCAAGCTGACATTGTCTTTTATCTGAATCAATCTCTTAACGTTAATTAGTTTCATCGCTTTTCATCAAGCTGATTATTTGTTTAAAATCAATCAAGGGTTTAAAGAGTATCTTTGATCACACTCAATCTAAGTAGGTGTTTAGTATTCGTCACTTTGGATCAAGCTAGACAGTTTATCTTCACTCATCGTATCTTGATCAATCAAGTTCAAGATCGATTTTTATCATCACTCGCTGTGTCTAGATCAATCAAGTTCTAGATTAGTAAGATCCATTTCTTGATCAATCAAGTTCAAGTCTGGTATCTTTTGTTTTCTATCGTTCCTAAGTTCAATCAAGTTCAGGAACGGTATCACTTTAATTACACTTCATTCAGCTTCGTCACTTCGAAACAAGCTAAACACCTCGCTTTTCAACTAGTTCGTGATCAATCAAGTTCAAAATTGGTATCTCCTAGACATCAAATTTTCTTTGAACCAATGTGCTGCTCGCACATTAATTCAAAGAGGGGAAAATGTAATACCCTAAAAATGGTCATCTAAACCATGAGCCCCTAATCTCGACAACGTCACCAAGGTCCTAACCAAAGGCAATTAAATCAATCTTGAGCACACAATTAATTTCTTAAATCATCAATGTCACATGGCAAAATTAATCAACCAATATTAATTAAATATTTATTTAATTAATTGATCATTCCAAGTAAATCATTTTAAACAATTATCTTATTTATTTTATTAAATATCCTAACATATTTAATTAAATAAATAGATTTTCCATTAAATCATCAAAAAGAGGAATTAATTTGAAAAATAAATAAAAATTGTCATAAATCTTCAAAAAAGGAAACAAATCAAGAAAGAGGAATTGGAAATTATGAGCACAAATCTTCAAAAATGGAAATAAATCAAAAAAGGAATTAATTGACTAAAAAAGAACTAAAAATTTGAGAAAAGAAATCAATTGAAGATAATCTTGAAAAAAACAAATTAAAAATTGATAAATAATCTCAAAGAAAGCAATTAAAACAATTAAATATTAAAATTGAATGAAATAGAGAATAAATCAGTTTTTTCTTGATTTTATCTTAATTTTAGTTCAATTTCCTTTAAAACTGAGAAAAGAATCTAATCACATCAATTCACCTGGATTGTGCCTCCTCTTGGAAAATCTTGACCGCTCATCATAATTTGATCTCAGCCTTTGGTTTCTTTCTGAATTTTCTATAAATTTAGGCTCTCATCTCTCATTCAAAGATCCTGGAGAATATATTGTTATTATGTTGTTTTTGCTCTAGGCTCATTAATATTTGTGCATTCAGATATTCATTAATAATTATTGCATACATATTTAGATCATTTATCTCATTTATTGCTTAACTCATGTTAGATTAATCTTGCATCCATCTAGCTTGAATTCATGCTCATATAGATTAAATCCTTCATTTAGGTGTTGTCTAGTCATTGGATAGCTTAGCAATGAGAGAGCAATCTAAACTCGCATCTACTAGAAGGCAATGGGTCACTTTGTTATGGTTTTATTGTTCATTGATTATTGATTTACTAACCATGCATCTAATGACTTAATTGAAGTGTTGTGTATTCCAAATACAGATACAGGTCCACTTTTCACACACACACATTTTACCCTGATATCCTTAACCATTTGCTTCATCCACAGGACTTGAGTATAATTAGTTTCTTCTGCAACATATTCAGCTTCTACAGTAGATAAAGAAATGCATGATTGTTTCTTGTTGATCCATGAAACTAGTTTCTTTCCAAGAAAGAAAACTCCACCAAAAGTGTTGTTCCTGTCATCAATATCTCTTGCCCAATTGAATCCATATATGCACACAAAGTGAAGTTTTCATCTCTAGAATACCATAAGCCATATTCAGTTGTGCCTTGTAGATACCAGAATATCCTCTTTACTGCACACTCATGATTGTCTTTATGATTACTTTGATATCT
Organism: Cryptomeria japonica; assembly: GCF_030272615.1. NCBI lineage: Eukaryota > Viridiplantae > Streptophyta > Pinopsida > Cupressales > Cupressaceae > Cryptomeria > Cryptomeria japonica. The sequence continues at coordinate 315,166,457 of NC_081405.1, read as the reverse complement.
TGAAACAATACTCACATCATTCATAATATCTGGTCTAGTATGAATTAGATATAACAAGCCACTAGTCATAGACTTATACCTTGTTGGATTTACTGGTGGAGATGTATCTTTGATAGATAATTTCTCACTTGTCACCATAGTTGTACTTATCGGTTTGGAATTATCCATACCAGACTTCTTCAACAATTCCCTCAGATACTTTGTTTGATAGATAAAAATGGCTTTGTCAGTTTGAGTAATCTGCAAACCTAAGAAAAATTTCATTTCACCAATCATGGACATTTCAAATTCATTCTTCATGTTGTTAGCAAATTCCATGTACAATTTATCTTCTCCTCCAAAAATGATATCATCAATAAATACTTCAATAATCAGAATATCATCATCAGTAATTTTATAATACAAATTACTGTCAGCATTGCCTTTATTAAAACCAAGCTTCAAAAGATATTTATCCAACCTTGCATACCAAGCTCTGGGAGCTTGTTTCAATCTATATAATGCTTTCTTTAACCTACAAGCCATATCCTTATCATCTGTCAGGGAAAAACTATCAGGATGTTTAATGCATACTTCTTCTTCAAGTTCACCATTAAAAAATGCACATTTAACATCTATTTGATAAACCTTATGGTTCTTATATGCTGCAGAGGTAAGAAATAGTCTAACAACTTCAATTCTAGCTACACGTGCAAAATTCTCACCATAATCAATTCCTTCCTTTTGGGAATATCCTTTACAAACTAGTCTAGCTTTATTTCTTATAACTCGACCATCCTCATTCACTTTATTCCTAAAAACCCACTTAGTTCCAATAACATTCTTATTTTTAGGTCAGGGAACTAAAGTCCAAGTTTCAATCTTCTTTATCTAATCTAGTTCATCTTCCATAGCCTTTAACCAATGTTTATCTTTACAAGCTTCAATAAAAGTTGTCGGTTCAACTTGAGAAATAAGACATACCTCTTCATTTGCCAGTCTCCTTCTAGTCATAACTCCCTTGTTCCTATCTCCAATGATTTGATCTTTAGAGTGGTTTAATCTTACATACCTTGGAGTCTTCTAAACTTCATGTTCACTGATCTGATCATCAGTCACAGTTGAGTTTTTTGACTATGTTGGTGTAAGAGTTTCAGTGTCTTGTATCGGTTGAGGTATTGTCGGTTCAGTTATGATCATCTCCACTGCCGGCTCCCTATCATATGATATTGGTTTATTTTTGTATTTCTCATCCATTTTCACATTTGCACTTTCCACAATTTTCTACAATCTTTTTTTATAACATCTATATGCTTTGCTTTGATTAGAATATCTAAGAAATATTCCTTCATCACATCTAGGATCAAACTTTCCAATTGAATCATCCCTTTTGATATAAAATTTACTTCCAAAAATTTTGAAAAATTTAATAGGAGGTGTATGTCCAAACCATATTTCATAAGGAGTCTTACCGGTTTCACCTTTGATGTGAACTATGTTGAATGTGTAGACTGTTGTACTCACTACTTCTCTCTAGTAGATATGAGGCAATTGGGCTTCCATAATCATGGTTCTTGCTACATCCAAAATGGTTCTATTCTTTCTTTCCACCACTCCATTCTGCTGAGGAATCCTAAGTGCAGATAATTGTCTCCTAATTCCATTTGTCTCACAATAACTGTTAAATTCATGAGAAGTGAACTCACCACCTTGATATGATCTTAGACATTTGATTTTCAATTTCAGTTTCAACTTTCGCTTTAAAGATCTTGAATTTCTCAAAAGCTTTAGACTTCTCCCTAAGAAAAGTCACCCACATCATTCTTGAACAATCATCAATTATTAGCATGAAGTATCTATCACCTTGAAAGCTTCTAATCCTTGTTGGACCACATAAGTCAGTATGAATCAAATCAAGAACATGATTAGATTTATCTTGTATGCTCTTAAAAGTAGTTCTCACTTGCTTTCCCAATAGACATTCCTTACATACTAGATTATGAGGCTTCATAATCTTAGGTATATCTCTAACTGCCTTTGTTGATCTGATCTTGACAATGCAATCAAAATTAACATGACACAACCTTTTATGCCATAACAAACTCTCATCAATATGAGCAATCAAACATGTCTTATTACCAGTGTTCAAATGAAAGATATTACCTCTAGTTTGAGTATCGGTAGCAATCTCCAAACCAGTCGTCTTAATGATTTTGCATCTTCTATACTTGAATTGAAGTTGGATTCCCTTGTCCACCAATTGATCAACACTCAAAAGATTATTGTTTAAACCTTCTACATAATAGACATTGTCAGTATTATTCTTACCATCTAGAGAGATAATGTCTCTACCTCTGATCATACATGCTTTGTCATCTCCAAGTATTACTTAAATGCCATTGTATTCATGCAAGGAAAAACATTTCTTTTATCTCCAGTCATATGATGTGAACATCCACTATCAATTACCCATTCATCCTTATCTTCAACTTTTGCTTCCAGGGCCTTCTCTTCATTTATGATAGCCTGTTTTGGTTCATCTTCTTGTAGGGCATAGAACACCCATCCCTTTCCATTTTCAGATCCACTAGCAGAGTCTTCTACTGGTTCATCCTCAAAGTCATTAGTTACTCCTTCCTCATCTGGCATGAAGCACTGTTTTTTCTCTTGAATTTGTATCTGTTCTGATTAGGCTTAAAATATTTCTTAACTCTTTCCTCAAATCTTGCATTCCTTTCAAGACATCTAGATGCAAAATGACCAATCTTATGACATGCAAAACATTTAAAAGGTTCTTTTCCTTCATACTTACTTCCTATCAGTCCTTTAGGTACTCTTTTAGCAAACAAGGCTTCAAGTTGCTCAAATTATTCATCTTCTTTCCTCATGTCTTCCAATTCCTTTGCATATAGGGATTTCCAATCTATTTTTCTGGTAGATGATGATGATGATGATGATGCATGAAAAGAAGGTTCAGATTTTGTAGCTCCAGAAGGTCCAAATTCTTCAAGCTCAGAATGTCTATGTTAACTGAGGTGTTTGCCATTGTTCTCAACTCATTAATTGCAGTTTCCTTCATCTTGTAAGCTGGTGGAAGGGCTCTCAAGACTTTTGAAACTATTTCATATTCACTCAGAGATCCTCCACAACATTGAATTTCCATGACAATCTTATTTACTTTCTCCATAAATGTAACAATTCTTTCATTGCCATCCATCTTCAATTTTTCATATCTAACCCGGTAGCCATCAAGTTTAGCAATTTTGATAATAGGGTCACCTTCATTCAGAGTTTGCAATTTATCCCACATAACCTTTCCAGATGATTTATTAGTCAATCCCATGATCCGCTAATCAGTAAGTGCACACAGGAGGGCTTCTCTAGCTCTGCAATCATTTTCAATATTCTTATCCAAGTATGTAGGAGTAAGATTGCCAGATGCCAGATCATAAGGTGTATAACCATTCTCAGTGATCTCCCAAATATCCTTGCTAAGACATCTAAGATGAGTCTCCATTCGGATCTTCCATATCCCATAATTTGTTCCATCAAGCTTAGGGATTTCTCTTTTGAAGATAGTTGTCAGTGGATTAGTTGCCATAGGATCTACCTCAAGCGGTTGAGCTTCTGCAAAAGAGGACCAAATCTCTTATACCAATTGTTAGGATAACTGGTGAACAATTGAGAGGGAGGGGGGGTGAATTAGTTGTTAACAAATTATAACAATTAATCCACAATACAACCTTAAACCAGAAGACATAAACATTTAAATACCGGTGAAGTAGAAATAGATGCTAGTAGACACAGATGCCGGTAAACAATGCAACTCAACAATTAAATGGATAATTAATGCAAAGCAACCATACCACATAACACCAATATTTGTACACGGAAAACCCGGTAAAGGGAAAAACCATAGTGGGAAGCCTACCCACAGTCAGATGATAAATATGCAGAAAGTATGTGATACAATGAGGGGCCTACAAATGTAGGAAGGCACACTACCTAGAGTGCACTGCTCATTACAAAAGAGTCTCACTAACTGTAGAGGCTAAAACCACCTCAAGATATTTGGACAACAATCCAATAGAATGAACTGCCAGAGATAGCATCTACCATGCCTGATTACAATCTTGGTTAAGCTCAACACCGGAGGCCTTTGACCTCTTCCTTAAACCCAACTTGATCCTCAATGATTGATCTAATCCTCTGCCTGAATGATATTACAATATTCACACATTGCATTCCATACCCATAATCTACAATGAGATCTTACATCAATTTATACCAACCCTAAGACCTAAAACCAATTAGGTCAGCCACCTATAAGATATTACAATAAGATCATTACATAAATCCATAATACAATGATATGCCATGTTGACTTTAGACCAAGACAATATTAACCAATCCATAAAACAACCTAGTAACGTGTAGAGAACACATTAACATGATACCGGTCCATAACCTAGATGGGCACCAGACCCATTTTGAGTCCACCACATCAAAGAGATGTCTCCAACTAATTGAAGCATGATCAAAGAACATCTTTAGCATCCTAAAAGCCGCACCAACACCACCTATGCATGTTGTCAAGAATTCTCAATGAAAGCTCTGTCGGTAGAGCCTTAAACCAATGTCGGAAAGGGTTTACTAGAGTGTATGGTAGCATCCGATTACCAAGTCAATACCATCTGACCATGACATGCTTGAGAGGCACGTACCACATATAACCAAACACATTCTATAGATCCAAACATGTCAGAAGTGTCCAACAGATAGTCTCTTCTACCGGTAACACTAGATCTTATGTCGGTAACCAAAACCTGTCTGTCGTAGCCATCCATAAACATTCATGCAACACATAATCAATTCCTCCAAAATGCCAACAAAAATCGGCTCTGATTAACTATTGCAAAGCCACAGGTCAACTGATTAACTGGATGAAAAGCTTCCTCTTTTTCATCAACACTCCTCAAGACATGAAAGGAAGAATTGCTACAATTGTGGATTATTGGATCAGCTTTCTCTCCTTTATCTATTTGGGTCTCCCTCTATATAGAAAGCCCCCTGAGAAATTTTGGAGTAGCTTGGTGGATAGATTCCACCAAAAATTAGTTGGCTGGAAAGGGGCCCTTCTAAGCCAAGTTGGGAAAATCCAATTATGAAAATCTTCCCTCTAGAGTCTTCCTATGTATGCTTTAAGTTTGTTTAGAATTATGACCAAATTCGCTAATGCTATCGAAAAAATTCAAAAGTCCTTCATCTAGTCAGGGGTTGAGGAGAGGAAAAGGATATATTTGATACCTTGGGTAAAAGTTTGTAGACCTAAAAAATTGGATGGCCTTGGTCTTAGAAACATTGAAACCATTAATAAAGTCCTTCTCGCCAAACAAATCTTGAGATTATTTTGAAAAAGTAGTTAATGGAACTCAATCTAGAAAACCAAATATATGCAACCTCTGATATCTATATTATAGTTTCTTAATTCCTATGATGCCCCTAATGGTTCTACTATTTGGAACAATGTTGTCCAATCTAAAATGGTCATTGGATTAGGTAAAAGATGGACTATTGGTAATGGCAGAAAAGTCAAATTTTGGGAGGATTCTTGGTTGTTGGAGTCCACCCTCTCTAATAAGGTTTGTTTCTCTCTCTTTATCTATGACTGTAAGGATAGACTTGGTATCAAGGTGGTAGATTACTGGAGGGATAACCACTCGGTGAACTTGAGTTCCATAGACCCAACCCTCAACCCTGTTATGGTTCTTCTTAATTCTATCTTGATTGACCCTCTGCTTGAAGATAAAATCATTTGGGCGGGAACTTCCTCAGGTAGTTATTTTGTGGCCTATGTTGTTTTGTTGCTTTCCCAATCTCCTGACCCTCCCCCTTGTTGGTCTAAAGCATTGATTAGTGGTCTCACTCCCAAGATCAATATATTTTCAAGATCCTTCTACAGAATAAAATCCTCACCACTGGTAATCTTTGCAAAAGAGGTTTCCATCTGCCTAATAGGTTATACCTCTACCAAAATGAGGAAGAGAATGTTGACCATTTAGCTATCCATTGTCACTTCACCTATACTATTTGGTAGTAGATTTTGCAGCTTTAGAACCTAAATTAGGTCTTTCCTGCCTCTATTCAAGAGTGTTTCACTAGTTGGAGATGCCTTTCCCTAAACAAATATATCAAATTTCTATGTGACCTCACCCAGCCTCATGTGGTTTAGGGAATCTCGAAAGAAAGGAACACTAGGATTTTTAGAGACTCCTACTCCTCTCTTGAAGTGGTGTCTACCAATATCAAGCAGACCATTGTGGAAAATTTAAAAGCTAATGGAAAGCCTCTTCTTTTCAGAAGCAAGGATGATTTTGACCTCTTCAAAAACTGGAATTTTTTTGTTTCCATAGACAAAGATGACAAGAAAAATAAGAGAGAAAGTAGTAAGTGGTCCTTTTCTCTGACTGGTTGGATCAAAGCTAATTTTGATGGGGTGGCCAAGGGAAACCCGGGGCTGGCTGGGTGTGGGGGAGTGATAAGAAATGAGGCTATCTATTGTATTGTGATGGTGGCACTCCCCATGGGATCACAAACTAACCACTTATCCAAGGCCATGGTTTCTTACCAAACCCTTTCCCTAATTAAATTGATGGGATTTACTAAATTCTAGCTCGAAGGAGATTATAATAACATTTTTCAATGCCTAAAGGGCCTATCCTCCCCTTCGTGGAACATAAATAATATCATGTCTCAAGCTAAGGAGAAAAACAACTCTTTCAAGTTGTGTGTTGTGTCTCATAATTATAGAGAAACAAACACTATTGCTGATTGGGCTAGCTGCCAACATGGTCATCTGTGTTGATCATATGATGAGTTGGAGAGGTGAGTTGGATCTTCCACACAAGGCTTGTGCCTTCCTCATTTATGATAGAGTGCATGGTTATGAGGGAGTGATAAGTAATTATGACAATGCACTTATCAATGAAAAAGGCCATAATGAATCAAAATGAGTGACACTCGAAGATTGAGCTGGCATTTAATGCGGACAAGACTTCGTACACTTTGTGGGTGCCCATTTCTATTTTGAAGATCTTCCCGCTCTGTATTTTGATTCTTGTTTTTTCCTTGTTCTGCATTGTGAAGGATAAGAATAATCTATTTGCAGATGCCATGGGAGGTAATAGGAAAATAATTGAGCCGCTCTCCTATGATGAATGGAAAGATAAGCTGAAGGCTTGGGCTATTCTGGAAATGGCCAAGATGACAGGGTATATGGAGAGAATTGTAGGGAAAAACCCTATTGTTACTAGAATTTTCAAAAAGAATTGGAAAGATGGAAAAATTACCATAGAAGGAAGAAAGGTTGAAATTTATGAAGGGATGATTGTGGAAGTTACTGGTATGCTGATGAGAGGAAGAAATTTTTATAGAGACATGAAGCTCACAAACGCTGCTATCAAGCGATTCCCGAATGAGGAGTCTGAGAAAACGAAGTTGGTGAAATCTAACAAAACCTACTACTTGCCAAAAGTGATAAAGAAGGTATGGAGATGGATTCTGTTTGCTATCATGCAATATCTGTTTGGATCGAAGAACACTGAGAGGGGGGGGGCTGAATCAATGTTCTACTAGAATGAAGAAATTTAACCTTATTAATACAACAACTCAACAACCGGTAAACATAAAATCATATAACTATAAGAAATAATGCAACCAAAAAGATGAACACCATAACACCATATATTTCTACGTAAAAAACCTCAAAGAGGAAAAACCACGGTGGGATTGGAGACCCACAATATCTATCCACTGATCAGATGAATAAATATTATAATAAGGGGCCTGTACATGTAGGAAGGTCAATAGCTTAGAGCACACTTCTCATCACAAAAGGAGTCTCACTTAATACATAAAGCATTGGACAACAATCCAGAACGAAGATTAAACTGCAAGTATAGCATCTCCCAAGATTGAGTAGAGTTCTGGTTAAGCTCAATATCGGAGGCCTTAAACCTCTTCCACAAACCCAATTCGATCACCTATGATCAACCAAAACCTCTGCATATGATTACAATATTGGTCGCATATAGATAATTCTATAACCCATATCATACATGATCTTATCTCTCAATCTACAAAGATATCTTACATCATATTTATACCAACCTGGGACCTAAACAATTAGGTCGGCCACCTAAAGGATGATACAATAAATTCATAACTTAAACCTGTAATCTAATGATCAACGAAGTCGGCCTAAGACATGAATCCAACCGCTAATGCATCAACCCACATGCTACATAAAACTGGTCCATAACCTAGCAGAATAACCACCAGACCTATAATAGGTTGCCATAAGCCAAATGAAACACCATGAACAACTGGAACACGAACATGATAAGCATCAGGATTTGGATAACCTTATAAAAGCCACACTAACACCACTTATGCATAATATAAAAAGATCTTCAACAAAGCTCTGCTGGTAAAACCCTTACCGGTAAGCAAAAGGCTTACTAGAACAAGTGATATCTTTCAGATCAAAAAATCCTAAACCAACTAAATGTGATACACATTAGGAACACATCAATAGCCAATCCAAACTAATTCCATAGACCAAAGCATACAAGAGCATATCAGATAAACATGATCTTACCAACTAGAAACCAATCATCCTATCGAGACCAATCAGATACCGGTAAACAGCCAAAGCAACTAGTGTTGACATCAATGAAAAAACATCAATGCAACACATAATCAATTCCTCCAAATTTCCAACCATCTCCCTCTTTGGCATTGATGACAACACTAAATGTGAAAAACATCCAAGTGCCAAGAAATGCCAAACAAGTGTCCCCCAATAGAATACAACCAACAATCTCCCACAAAATGATATGATAATGAGGTTATGAAACATGTATTCGATACAGAACCAAACTCCCCCAATAGGATACAACCAATCTACAATTTTGTTCCTCCTATTTGTGCAAATAATCTCCCCCTTAGGTTGTTATTTCTATTAAGCTTTGTTTTACACATAAATATCTCTCCTCCTAATGTATATAAATCCTTAAGTTTTTCACACCAATATCTTTCCCCCTTTGACATCAATGCCCAAAATCTGACATAAATATCAAAGCAAGATCATAAACCACTGAATCACAAGACTAACTAATCCCCCTAAGTAGTCGCATCACCAGATCAATCCAAAATGATAACAACTCTGATAATGCATATCGAATTGATGCCAATCAACATCAATTAGTTCTCTATCAGAGGGGCACACGACCTCAACTTGTCTCTCAAATGCTCAAATGATTCCTCAAACCAATATGACTTCATTTTCTTCCACCTACTCCTTAATAAAATTTTACTTGATAGAAATACTGGATTCTTTGATATGCCAATAACAACAAAGTTATCATGGTGAATAACTACTGGTACATTATAATCTAGCTTTATATCCTACAACATATGCTTCATCCATAGAGCTTATGTACCATTAGTAGCAGCAACAACATACTTAGCTTCAGCTATAGATAAAGAAGTACATGATTGCTTCTTGTTGATCCATGAAACAAGTTTCTTTCCAATAAAGAAAGCTTCACTGGATGAGCCTATCCAATTACCTATATCTCTAGCCAAATCCGCATTTGAACATGCTCAAAGTATAAATTCATCATTAAAAAAATACCATACCAGAAAATCCTTGAAAATATCTGAATATCCTAGCTACCGGATTAAGGATTCAACATAATCAATTCCTTCCTTCTGAGAATATCCATTGCAAAATTAAGCCTAGTTCCAATATCATCCAAGTCCATGTGTTTTCCTTTTCTAACTGATCCAATTCCTCTTCCATAGCTTTCATCCAACATTCATCTTTAAAAATAACTGATGCCGGTACAATTAAAGAAATTAAGCATACCTCATCAGTTGCCAACCTTCTTCTTGTCCAATTATCTGATCTTTTGAATGATTCAGCCTTACATACCTAGGATTCTTATGACTTTATGTTCCTCTTCCTTGAGCTTGAGTTAGTGATGAATTTTTTGATACTGCCGGAGTAACTAGTTCAACATTTTGTTTTGGTAAAGGTGTTATCGGTTCAGTTATGGCCATTTCCATTACTGGTTCTTTCTTTGATTTGACCTCTATACCACTCTTCCACCTTGACATTAGAGCTCTCCACAATTTTTTGCAATCTTTTGTTATAACATCTATATGTTTTGCTTTCATTAGAATAACCAAGAAATATCCCTTCATCACATCTAGGATCAAACTTCCAATTCATTACCAAAGATTGTAAAATACTTAACTGTGGATGTATGACCAAACCATAACTCATAAAGTGACTTACCGGTAAACCAGACTAGATCCAAGATCCAACAAATATTTGTCAGTTAACCTTCAAACTGACTTCTCCAAATATCAGAAATAGGATTTTAAACCACTTCTAGGGGCAATGCATGATTTGTCATCATTTTGCCTCCCCCTCAGGTAAATGCTTTAGTTTTCAGATGAGTTTCCTACTGGAGCAGGAAAATTCTTCTTCGTCGGTCGAGCAACTAGGGTAAATCCTTTAGCCAAATAAATATTTGGGGCAATTGATTATCCCGGTTGAGCCTCAGACTTCATAACCCACTTCCTCTCATGCTCCTTCCAAATGTCATCAACCTTCTGCTTTCCCTTCTCATTAGATTTATCACTTCCTGTTGGTAGGTTCTTACTTCTGCAAAAGTTAGCAATATGTCCTACTTTGTTGCATGCATAACAAGTAAAATCATTCTTTTGAATTTCCTTACTATAACCTTGACCATTCCTTGACCTGCATTGATTAGCCATACATCCAAAATTTCCACATGCATGAGAGTTCACATTCATTATCCAATCTTCTATCGTATGACCATACTTGTTGAAATTTGAACACTGACCGGGAACTGTATTATTATTATTTTGATTTTCTCTATTTATACAATGTCTTGCCATAGGACCAAATTTATTACAAAAAAAGCATCTACCATTAAATTTATGTGCATTAGGTCGTCTTATTAGTGACCTCTGATTCCTGTTGACCTTTTGATCTTCATTTGCACTACTGGAGCTTCCTCCATGCTCTAATCCAATATCTCTAGTGTCTCCGGTGTCCCTTTGATCCTTCAATAGTTCATTAGGCTTAGTAGAACTAACCTTGAACTTATCTTTGTATTCATTTACAACATCTAGATCTCCTCTTAGGACTGTTACCATTCTTCCCAATTCTTGCTCATTGTTCTGTAATTGCTCCAATTCAGTTCTCAACACATCATTCTCATGTGCCAACCTAATGCATTCATCAGATCTGTCTTTCATAGATATAGCAAGATTTTCTTTATTCTTCTTCCGTTCTTCAATCTCCTTGAACATCCTCATAGTTAGGGTTTGCATTTCATTCTTCGTGACAATATTCTCCTAACTCGACTTCTGACATTGTTCCTTATGGACATCCTTCTCTTCATCATCCTGATTTTGTAAAATTTCCTTCCTTTTAGCTTGAATGGATGACAACCTCTCCCGCAGAGTAAAAATGAATTCCTTTGTAAATCTAAACTCATATTGCATCTTCATGGTCCTCAATCTTTCAACATCATAGTCTTTAAGTGCCACTTGAAGTTCCTTACTTAAGCTTAGCTCCATAGATTCTGGATACTAGATCTTTCTCAAGATATTAGACTTCAAATCCGAGGCACAAGGCTCTTATACCAGTTGTTGGGATCCAAGAACACTGAGAGGGGGGGGTGAATCAGTATTATACCAAAATGGAGAAATTTAACCTTATTAATACAATAACTCAGCAACCAGTAAACATAAAAGCATATAATAATAAGAAACAATGCAATGACAAAGATGAACACCATAACACCACATATTTATGTGGAAAACCTCAAAGAGGAAAAACCACAATGGGATTGGAGATCCACAATATCTATCCACTGATCAGATGAATAAATATTACAATAAGGGGTCTGGACATGCAGGAAGGCCAATAGCCTAGAGCACACTGCTCATCACAAAAGGAGTCTCAGTGACTACATAAAGCATCAGACAATAATTCAGAATGAAGAAGTAACTGCAAGTATAACGTCTCCTATGCCTAAGTAAAGTTCCAGTTAAGCTCAATACCAGAGGCCTTAAACCTCTTCCACAAACCCAATTCTATCATTTATGATCGACCAAAACCTTTGTATACGATTACAACATTATTTGCATACAGATAATCCCATAACCCATATCATACATGATCTCATCCCTCAATCTACAAAGAGATCTTACATCATATTTATACCAACCCGAGACCTAAATAGTTAGGTCGACCACCTAAAAGATGATAGAATAAATTCATAACTTAAACCCATAATCTAATGATCAACCAAGTTGGCCTAAGACCGAAACAACATAATCCAATCAATGAATTCAACTGGTAATGCTTCAACTGACATGTTACATAAAACCGGTCCATAACCTAGCAGAATAACCATGGGACCTATAATAGGTCGTCATAAGCCAAATGAAACACCACAAACAATTGGAACATGAACATGATAACCACTAGCATCTGGATAATCTTCTAAAATTTGCACCAACACCACTTATGCATAATATCAAAAGCTCTTCAACAAAGCTCTGTCGATATAAACCTTACTAGTAAGCAAAAGGCTTACTAGAATAAGTGATAGCTTTCGGATCATCGAATCCCGAACTGACTGAATGTGATACACATCAGGAACACATGAATAGCCAATCCAAACCAATTCCACAAACCAAATAGTACTAAAGCATACCACATCAACATGATCTTACCAACCAGAAACCAATCATCCTAGTGGGACCAATTAGATACTGGTAAACATCCAAAGCAGCTAGTGTTGACATCAAAGAAAAAAAATCAATGCAACACATAATCAATTCCTCTAAATTCCCAAAAATATGTTACTCTTGATGGTAGATACTCTCATGTCGATGGTTATCACTTTGTGCTTTTGAATCATTTTTGTCATAAAGATCTGGTGTCTATACCCTTCTATTTGTTTAGCTCCCTTAACACTAGTATTAAGGATTTTAGGGCTAATCCAGACAGTAACCCCCCCATGCATGAAGGGTTAATGTTTCTTTTATACAACCATGTCGAGGCCTCCTCTGTGCAACATTCTATCACCGAGATTTCAGATTCAGATGATGAGTCTGAGAACTCAGATGACAGTGAAGATGAGGGGTCTGATACTGAGTGGGAAGATGATGGTGACAGGATTACCTCTACTAAGGGTTCTAGCAAGGAAAAGGACAAAGATTTGGCTTTTGGATCTGAAAATAAGAAAGCTAGAAAAGGGGTTAAAGGAAAAAGAAGTAAGGTCCAGGAGGAGGATAGCTGGCTTGAAGATGATGAAGAGGATGATGAGGGGATGGAGGCTGATAGTGATAATGTTACCCCACTGACAAAGAAGAAAAACAAGTGAAGCTTTGTCATCACCAAAATCATCGTAGATAAAGAGAATGATTTTATTAATGTCCAACCCAATCTCGAGGATCCCAATAAAATGACAGATGATTTTGAAGAAGATGGGAAGAAGGTGAAGGAAGGTGATACTCTGTCTCCCAATTCTACTGATGTTAACGTGGAGACCTTGGATAATTCTGCCCTTGAGATCAACATTGATAGCAAAAACTCTCCTTTAACCATGTTGAATACCATGAAGAGTGGGATGATGGAGTTCTGAAAGGTAATTGATTGGGTCTATTTGGAGATGGATAGTTTGAAGAACAAGCATAAGGATTCATCTAGGAAAGTGAATACCTTAGAAGCTATTGGAACAGGTAAGCTCAGTACCTTGCCTAACTACCTTAATGAATTGACTAAAGCCATCAGTGATGAGAAGGCTATCATTGGAGCACATGGCTCTCAATTTAAGGTTGTGGAGGCTAGATTCAATGATCTAGAGAAGCGGGTTCTCAATCATGAAAACACCTTGAAGAAAATTGGAGAACAAAGCCAAAAAATTATGAAAGCCTCTACCTTCAGCTTCAGTATGATGATCATAAAACTTGAACAAATCCATTAGGAAAAGAACACTATTGATACTATCAAGGATAAGGTTCTGACTCTTGAAGAGGGGACTACTAGTCATGGCAAAAGAACTCGAACTAGTACGAGGAAGATGACCCAACATGCCAAGGAGCTAGAGGAACTAAAGAGCATTGCTGCCTCTATGTTCTTGCTGGAGCAAGAAGCGACAAAGATTATCATAAAACTTTCTTAGGGTTTTTTGCTCGTGGTTTTCCTTTAGTTTTCTTAGTGTCGTCCCTTTGCCTCTTTTGGTTTCTTACTGGCTTTTTGTCTTTGCCAGTCGTCTCTTTTTTGTGTTTTGCTCTTTCTAGCTGGTCTTTAATGTCTTATCTTTTGATTATCTTTTTGTAATAGGGTTATGAGGCCCCTTCAAAATGTGCTTTTCACTTAATCAAAAACTAAACCACAGTTTATTCTCGAGAAGTGGAAAAGGAAAAAAAATCAGTTACTTTGATTTCTAAAATAGGGCAGCCTATTATAGCATAATGAAAAGAGTTGTCTTAGGTGTTGTCATTTTTAAGGTTAGCCATTGTAAAGTAAACTAATTTAGGAGGAAGAAGGTAAGACTTCAAAGAAAAATATGAAAAGATTGAATCACATATTGACATGGGCATTGTTAAGTGGAACGATAAGATAACTATTATGTGCAAAGATTGGAAAATCTTGGTTACTCATTACAAGGTGTAATAAATTGTTGTTAAACTTGTTATATTTCTTTTTATGCGCAACTTATGGGTTGTTCTTATGCTGTTTTTATCTATTTTTGTGTTTTCTAGTTTGGAATAGTTTTTCCAACTAGTGGTTAGTATTAGTATTTTATTATTGTTTATTGTTTTATTCTTATGCTATGTTTTTGAACTCTTTGATTATATAAAGGACAAAGAAATTTTTTATAACTTGCGTTCTCAAAAATAATCAATCATAGAAATCACTCAATATACTTAATAAGAATTATGTTAAACTAATAATTTTTAAATTCAAATTTTAAATCTACATTAATATATCATAGTCAAACACATAAAACCAATTGAAATGACAAGTAAAACATTTAAAAATCAAAATAAAAAATTCAAAATTCAATGATAATAAAATTTAAATATAAACTTTTAAATTTAAAACGGTTTATTAAAATAATCCTCAAACATAGGTAGGCAATTTCCCCCACTCTATAGAAGCAATTGAGCTAAGAACTCCGTAACCCTTTGTAACTGAGAAACATTTCTTTAGATTAGCACGATAATATAGTCTATGAGGTGCATCAAGTTATTGTTAATAGAGTTATCATTATGCTAGATTAGTAATTTGTTTTGAAATGGCTATTAAGTACCTATGATGTATTAATGTAAAATTGTGATGTATGAGGGTAATTTATACATTGGTGCATCTTAGGGGTTGTATAGCCATTTTCTTTCACATTACATTATTAATTTATAGATTTTTACTTAAAACTAAAATAATAGGTACTTAGTGAAAATTTGTATAAAATTTTGAGGATCTAATACTTAATAATTGAAAGATATTCAATTTTAAAAAATAAAAAATAATAGAAAGTTGAACCCACTTGAAGTAAAATATTAAAAATAAAACTAAACTATATAAAAAATGTTAATGCTAAAATTTTAACTCTTACATAAGTTTAAAAAAAAAAAAAAACTTAAAAATAAAAAATAAACTAATAGATATTATAAATATAAAAAGAGAATTCTTAATTGTTTTAACACTGACACACACACAATCAATATTTTAATGATAAATACATAATATGATAAAACAATTAATATTAAAAATTATTATACAATCAAATTTAAAAAGAGTTTTATATTGATCAATCTTTTAACTATGATTGTATTGCATGCATATATAAAATAATTGTCAAAAGACTTTTATATTACATAAATAAATAAATAAATAATTATTAGAAATTCAACTCTACTTCAAATAAAATATTAGAATTAACAATAAACAATATAATTTTTTTTTAGAATTTTAACTTTAATTTTTACATTAAAAAGTACAAGTAAAACCAAATTATAGAATGTAAAAAACTAAAATGTAATACATGAAAAAATAAAGTCAGTTGATATTTCATTTAAAAAAATTTAATTTAAAACTAAATATTCTTAAATATTTATTTTTATTATAATGATAATTATAAAATATGATTTAATTATTAATATAAAAATCTACTATTTAATTAAAAGTTATACTTTCAAATGTACCTAAATCTTTACCTCAATGAAATAATAACAAATAAAAACAACAAACATAAAATAAAAGTATCACCTTTTCTATTAGCTCCTACCATTTTGCAAAGCTATAGCCGCCATTCTTTGTAAAGTCACGTCCAACACTCATTGTATGTATACAAACTAAAGAAAACATAAAAGTATAAAATAATTAGACTTAAAAAAAAAAACTAATGTTCAGCGTATGAGCAAACCTACTTTGTACTTAAAGAACAAATCAATGACAATATGGTGTTTATGATGTCAATGTACAATTGTTCTATTTAATTAAATGCAAAAAAATTATGATTTTTTTTTGAAAATTTTAATTTTCTATATGTTCAAATCAATAGAAACATACAAAAGTCTTTTTTTTTTTTTGGGATAAATTGCTTGAAGGGCCAACTCTCTTTATATTAAAATTAATAAACAAAATCTATAAAACATAAGCCTTTTAAAATCCAAGATAGATCCTAGTAATATAAAATTGGTTCTATAAAAAAATTAATATTTGAATAATTTAAAATAGGAATTAAAAATAAACTATAGAATTTTGGTCAAAAGTATTTAATTCTTTGAAATGATTGGTTAAAATAATTAAATAGTAGAATTTAATCAATGCAATTCTTCCTACCTTTTCAAAAACTAATAAACACCATTAAATTTAACTACATATGTGGACCACTTCAAATTTTTTGTTCTTATAGATATTCATTGAATTCTTTTCTTTCATTAGTTTAATTAATGATAGCATATAATTAAATTTTTTGAAAAAAAAAAGTATAATCTAAATTCAAAATTTATTTTTAATAATTGTTCAAATGTCATTTTTCTTTATTCCTATTAATTTATCTTGAAAAGAGTTAATACAAAATTCAATTTTCCAAAAAAAAAAAACAACATTTTTATAAATTTAATTTATTGAATTAAATATATTGTATATGTCAAACATTTTAAGTTTATTACTAAGAAGTCGTTTATTGTATGAACAAGACCAATTTTTATTTTTTTTCCTTTTAAAATTTTTTTCTAATGGCCACTTACATTTTAACAATGTCTTTCATTCTAGTCATTACTTATTAAAAAAAAAAATCTTACATAATGATTACAGTTTTAATTCATTATTTACTAAAAGTTACTTTTCATACTTACATTTAAATGTTCTCACTTGCATATCTATAAAACCTTAAGTGATTTCACTATTCACAAGATTCAATGTTTTTAAGGTTATCTGCATTTTTAATTTTTTTTCTAGTCATCCTATAAAACCTTAGTTGTTACTCTATTGGTTCTAACATAGTCTAAAGTGAAAAATGGCTACCTACTTCACGGAGTGACCCTAATCTAGCCTCCTCATAATTAGGAGTTTTAGATTATTACTCTTAAAGATTGAAATCTTCCAACTTTTTGAATTATGTTTCTAATCTCGAACTATTAATAAATATATTAGGTCATTAACAAAAGCAAACAATTATTCTTCCCAAGACAAGCACAAATGTAGTAGTACATGGAAGAAAAAAGAATAGTAGAAATAATCTTTTGCTTGGTAAAGACACTTACAACTAAATTGAAATGGATAAAAAATTCTCATTCTTATTTTTTGAAATATTTGAGTAGGGTGGAGGTAGGAGATACTATACACTAGTTAAATCATAAGAAAATTCCATTAGATAGATTTAGGTGGTTAGGTCCATCAGTTTTCATTAAAAAAATGAATGAGGTAATACATTGTACTTTTAAAGAAATTTTCAATTCATTTGATTTTTCCCACTCGCAAGCAATGAGGCTACCAAGACTAGACAAACAAGAAAATGACGTACCCTTTTTGAAGGGACATTTTGACCAAAACAAAGAACATGGGGTATCAAAGCCTCAAACCTTAAAAATTACCTAATCAAAATAGAGGGGTTTAGGTAGGAACCTCAAACCATCTTCCAAATAAAAACCCCTGTAGTAGAAACAATATAGCTAAGGAAATAAAAAAGTAATAGTAGATTTTTTAAAGGCTTCGTACAAACTTTTTTTAGAAGGGTCATCGAAAAGAGCACAAAACAAACCCAACTAATAGGTTAGTACAAGAAAGCCCAAAGAAAACCCTACAAACAAAGCATCATGATCTACCTCATTAGGTCCACTTGTAGCAGTTCCACCTAGAATCAGAGGCCCTAAAATAAAGGGCACAGGTGAAGATGCCTCCACCAAAAAATATGACCAAGAAGACCCCTCACCAATCCTCAAATGAGAGAACCTAAGCACATCTCCGCAATAAAACACACATGAGGACGGGGACAAAAGGGGCATGCACCAAGACTCCATATGATAGCACCCACCAAGAAAGATGATAGTCACCCTAGAAGTAGGCTTGAAGGAAGAAAAGCCCTCTCTATTAATATCTTGTAGGTTAAATAGCCCTTAGCATGCAACAAAATACAACCCACATTAGGCCAAAAAACACCAGTTACAAAAGGAACACCATCATCAATAGAAAATGGTGCAACCTCAGTACCCCATAAACTCCCTCCACCCACAGACAAAATCCCCACAAAAGTGTAAAAGCATACACCCAGAACATTAGACATATCCTCAAGAAAGGCCTTTGCAACCATTGTTGTAGGCATACATGCAATAAAAAAGGCCAAAGCCCTAGCAATGACTAAAAGTAAGCATATATAAGAAAATTCATTTTAGTAAGACTTGATAAGAAGAAAGTAGAATAGGGGGCAAAACTCTACCTTTAGCCAACTAAAGCCACTAGCCACAAAATAGGATAGAACAAATTAGAACTATAAATCTATAGAGAAACCCCATCAATAGAACCCAAAAGACATGACCTTAAATAAATTTATTCAACCCAAATCGTAGTAGGCTCAAAAAGCTAAGGAACCACTAGGTCAAAAGTAGTTGAACCCAAACTTGAGGCTTTGAAACCCTAGCAACTCTAAAACAAAAATCCAAAAAATAAATGGGATTACCCATAGTACACCAAGTGAAGAACCATAGGTTGGAAAACCCAAGATCCAAAAAATACGCTACAATATAGAAGAAGGGTTAAGAAATGCTCAAACTAGGAATGGTAATGAGCACATGGAAAATAGGATCCACTAACCTCCAAGCACCTAGATCTAGACCATGGCGAGGAAGAAAAAAAGATGGAGACACCATATAGATGATCAAGGTCCCCCAAAACAAACAAGGGAGCAACCAAAGCTTCTCCCAAAAAATAGAGGCTAGGAGCTCTTGTCGCACCCCACCAGAAAAAAACACAAAAGAATGACTTTACACTAGGGTTTGTGCACCTCTTTCATCATCTAGATCCCCATCATTCCTACATCCTCCCCATTTCCTAAAACCCTAGCCAATCCTTTCCTCACTCGTCCACTCTTGCTCCCCATTCTATTATTGCTAATTGTTTTCATCAAAGATGAGGTCCCTTTTTTGTGATCCACAAGTTCATAAGTTATGATAAAAATAGTTTACCCTTTACAATAAATTAGGTAAAGCATTAAAAAAATAATTTTGACGGTTGTGAATAAATAGCTATCTTAAGAATCCATTGTTGATGTAAGTAGAGCTAGAGCCTTGTTGATCAATATCAATGTCTTTGTCTTTTTTTTATTTGTCATATTTTTTGTTTAAAATTTTCATGTGAACTCTCATGGTACAATTTGTAAGACCCCACACCATTAATACAATCCTAATTGTTGCAAATTATCATAGTTAAACTAAAATGGTGGTAGAATGGAAGTGATGCCATTCTATTAGTTGTGTTTTTATGCATCGCTCTAATTATGATGAAAGTTAAATAGCATTAACATCTAAGTTTCCAATATATGGATTTGATTATTAATAACTAACAATTGCATATGTGCATATGAAATGATGATTTAATATGGGATTGCTTAGAAATGATGTTTAAATAATTCACAAGTAAAAATTATTGGGAATTTGGACAACAATTTATATGCAATATTATGATGATCTAATTGTGCTTGTGGTTGGATAATGCAGGATAGATGGTGTACATTATGAGGAGGAAAAGAAGATTACTCCAAATCAAATATCTTGTGAAGGTGTTAGAAGGGTAACCTATTTTGCATAGAAATGGATGAAGGAATATATTTATCTTATTTAGAGTCAATTTTAAATGTGTTGAGATGGCATACAACCTTAGGTCATGTGGTGAGAGAGGAGATTTGAGTTTGAAAACCCTTTGGGTAAAGCCAAAACTCGAATGGGTCTTTGTGTGGGTTTCAAAAAGGTGTTGTGTGGTCCATTTTATGGGTTATGGTGAAAAAATAGACCCCTAGGGTCAATACCTTGGGGTTAGGGACCTTTAGAACATGTGATAGTGTCCTCTAAGCTTGATGTGACCCTTCAAAATCCCACTTGTTTGAAAGTGACGGGTTAGGATTTGAGAAAAAGTGGATTAGAGTTGAGACCCATATATGTCTTAGTAAGAAGCTAGAGAGGGCACTACCCACTTCTCCTTTTGGAGA
This sequence comes from Cryptomeria japonica, assembly GCF_030272615.1. Taxonomy (NCBI): domain Eukaryota; kingdom Viridiplantae; phylum Streptophyta; class Pinopsida; order Cupressales; family Cupressaceae; genus Cryptomeria; species Cryptomeria japonica. The sequence continues at coordinate 315,145,653 of NC_081405.1, read as the reverse complement.
ACTTGGATGGAGAGGAAAGTGAAGAAGGAATAAGAATAAGAGGAAAGCTTCTTGATGGAGAAGGAGACCATCTTGTGGACTTGGAACAAAGATAAGTATTCTTCACCTTGATGTTGATTTTAGTGTAGAGGATACTATGATGATTGAAAGTCATGAAAGAATTGAGTTGTGTGAATGTTGGAGAAAAGAGTGTTAAAGAAAGATTTTGTTGTAATAGGATGACTTCACCATAGATTTTCATGGTGTATAATATGCTTATCTTGCTCGGGGGTATGGCTAGAGCCCATGAGGCTTCATGATGCCATTATGGTTGGGAGGTGAGCAAGCATTCATCAGTAATTTTTCTATTTTTTACACTCTAATGAAAATCATGTTTTGATTTCGAAGAATGGGTATAAGGAAAGTTTGCTAAGAATACTCATGCTTGTGAAACTCAAGACCTCATTTGTATTTTATGTTTCAATAGAAATCTTTTATGTGTCTTGCAAATGATAGCTTTGTAGGAGTTGGTTATGCACTATGTAATGAAAGAGCAAGCCTTTAATTTGTTGTAAGTCCATTGTTTCTCTCTAATGAAAATTATTATTTATTTTCACAATTATAGTTCATGATAATATTGTTTACAAATTTTACATTCAAGAGAAGAATGAGCCTCATTGGATATTTTTTTCAGATGTTCTGCTTTTAATGGAAAAATCATCTAATCTAAAATCATAGTTTAAGGGAATGTTAAGTAGAGGTATTATTCACAGGTGTATGAGTAAGCTTGAAATTGTTTATTTACCATGTAATGCTTCAAGTAAACAACTCATGATTTCTTAGACGTGGTAACCTCAGGACTGTTTATTCATATTTTGATGGATTTGTTTTGTTGTATATTAGTAGAATAATAAATGTATGACTTGTCCGTAAATTAGATTACAAATCTAAAATAGGGTAGAGAGTATTAGTGTTATATATATATATGAACTTCATAAATTTTTCAGGTAGAAGGTGAACTCCATTCCTCACTGTAGTATAAAGTTAAAAGAAAAAAATAGAAATACATTTATTAGAAGGGATCATCATCCCTTAATTAGTAAATGTGCAGAAAACACTAGACATAAACAATAGATGAATTAGTCTACATATGGCTGGCATTCTAGCTTTGTGCTGATATAACCTGCGGCCTTTACCGTTGGGATTAATGGGTGTCGTATTCTAGTTCAAGCCAGAAATCTAGGCAACCTTTTGTGCGCAACCTATCTCATAGCAGTATGAGTGGAAATAATTACTGATAAACTCAGAGTTAATCTAGAAGAGGCTATTTGTAATGTTGACAATGTAACGATTCAAAAAAAATAAATATAAAATGAAATCGAGATATGCAGTGAGAATGGCTATGATCTACTTGCTATATAGTTAGGCAAGTGGTCTTGTTGAGAATGATGGAGATGTTTTAAAAATCAAAGGACACAGGTTACATGTTTATACATATGAGTGTTTCAATACAAATGCATCAATATTGAAATTTAGGGGATGGATGACGGTGACTTTCAACTGTCTATTCTGATAACAACCGCCCATCCCTGCGTGAAAGTGACTCAACATATGCCAGTAGCGCATGTGGTGTAACTAAGACAGTGATTCCCACTATCCTATTGTGGCCACTTCTCTATTGTTCTTGCACTGACATCTTATAGTTATATCTGTGACTATATCTGACAACATTAAAAAAAAAAGAGACTGTCTTGTCTTCTGCTTAATGTTTTTACTGTATTGTGACATTTGGATTTGGCATCTCCTTCTTCATGTGACCTGCAAAATGTACAATAGATTCACTAATTGGTAAATGAAGTTGTGTCTTATCTTAAGAATCCTTTCTACATTGAAGTGCATCTTTGGCCATTTAGATAGAAAGAAAATTTATTCTATTTTGTAAGATAAATAATCAATAATGATAGAATTGTTTCTATGTTGAAATTGTGATTTTAGTTTCACAAAATAGAATAAAAATATCTTATTTTATGAAATGATTGGTGAATGTTAATAGAGTTAATTTAAAATGTTATTTTAACTTCACAGAATTAGAAATGAGATTGATTTCTATTTTATCTTTCCTATAAAATAGTTCAGATTTATGACAGAATCATTTCCATATTTCAATTGATTTTACAAAAAACTTTCTTGCTTGATTCCTTATTCCATAAAAGGGTTAAAAGAATGATAATGTTGAAAAGAAAATGAAATCTTTCTATTTTTTTTTTTTAATATAAGATAACCTTGATTGAAAATGTATATATAGAAAGAGATGTAATCAAAATTTATATTATTAAATAATTAGTAAATGACATGGAATCACATCCATATTATTGGATGATTTTGCTCCATAAAAATAGAATGAAGATTATTTGCTTAAACTATTAATTAAGAAATGATTTCATTATTAATTAGCTATTTATTTGCTTATTTTCAATCTAATTATTTTGGATAACAAGTTTAATATAATCCATTGATTTAGTATTTAATGCTACTTCTCTTCAGTTTCATAATTGTAAAGGAGATTCCTTGAAGTAAATAAGAATATAATAGAAAGTTAAATATTTGCCCTTCTCATAATTGAAAGTTTGATAATTGTGACATTTATCATTTATTTATAAATCAAGGGAACATAGGAGTAAATGGTCATTTTATTGTAATTTATTTTTACCATATCCATGTTCTATTTCTCTAGATTAGAAATATTTGGTTAAAATTTTGTATAATTGATAAATATAAGAAGAGGGTAATAGTTATGGCAATTATAAATGTTTAATAAATATTATATGAGCATTATATGGATATTCATTTTGGAGTATATAGAAACTTAGTCACTTATTTGTGTGATAGAAAAAGAGAAGAGAAAGAAAAGAAATTAATTATATAGATTGTATAATTAAGAAATATAAGGAAATATTTATATAATAAAAAAAATAATTGTATTAATTGGTTTCTTTATTTAGCATTGGCAAAATGAGTTCTTGGGTGTCATTACCACTAATGTTATTGATAAAGTTATATTAATACGAATATTAGTAAAAATAAATTATGTCAATGAGGATATTAGTGGATCGATGCACTATTTTATTAGAGTCAATAATGATATTAATTATAATTTTAATATAAACATGTTTTTTGTAAAAGAAAGAGAAATTGGTTTGCTTTTTGCTTAGTCAAAGTATGGGCTTTGCATGTTACCCCTACTCTCTTAAACTTGAGGTAGCAATAATATGAATATTCCTAGTTAGAAAAGGAAATGATTAAGTATAATATAATTACAAGTAATAATAAGTAAGAAAACACCCAAGTTGAGGTTGTAGCTAATATTAAAGGACAATTATTATTAGGTTATTAAACAACATTATTTTGAAGGCTAATGTTATTGATTGAATGAACTAGCCAATTTATTCTATTCCATAGTATGGATTTAGTGAAAATTACATTTAACCCTATGGTAATACATTGTTAGGGATGACATCTTGATAAGGGGCTAACAAAATGAAGGGACCTATAATAGAAAACATTGATAGTAATTGATGCAAAGAAACATTAAGGGTACCAATACTAATTAAAATGAGTCATCGATGATGTAACTAGAAATAAGATGAAAAATATGTGTATCCTCCCTTATGCAAATATTATTACTTGTGTAGGAATAGTTTAACATGATGAAGGTTGCTTATGTGTTATATCTATTTATATATAATAATAATTAAAAAAAAAAATGGTTGTGTTTTGCCTGATAAATTTTTGGGCATTACACAATTTTATTATTATTTAGATTCAAATGGATTTTGGTATCTTCCCTTGTAGGAATGATAGTCAAAACTACTTATTATTTCTCTTTATTTGGTTTAGTAATTTAGTTTTAGTTATTTACTAGTAGTTGCAGGAGAAGTGCCTGCAACAGGTCGCCGATAGGGGTTGTCAGAATGTGGGATGTTGTATTGGAGGGTGCAGAGAATTTGCAAGAAATAGTTAAAATGATGGTTGATGATTTGAAATTTTTTTTGCAAATCTTCAGAGGAGGGTGACAAGTATATGTGGAAGCAGAAATGAACAACAACCCGAGCGATGTGGATTCATCAATTGGAAGCAGTCGAGAGATGAAGAATAAAGCCTGCAGGGGGGGAGGAACAGAAGAAAGTGAGCGAAATCTACAAACAAATTGTTTTATTTGGGGCAAATTATTGAAAATGAAGCGGAAAGAGAGGGGAAAGGTCATTGTTACCTTTCATTTGTATGTGGCGGGGAATGGGCAGTGGAATTTTGTTTTGTTGTGGTGGAGATGGGTGCAAGTTGAACCTGTCTGGCTGAAAGAATATATGAAAGAGCATTTGGAAGTAAACATATTTATCTATATTGGCATGGCATTTGTGAAAAGCAAAGCAGATGGATATGGTGAGGTTAAACCATAGAATGTTTGAAGGGAGGAAATCACTAAATTCTGCATAAGAGAAGAAGCCAAACAATGCAAGCAATTGAAGCGTGCAATTTAAACTGGTGGACTTGTAATTAGAAATTATTATAATCACACTCCACCTATTATCATCCATTAAATAGGTATAAACGTTGAAAGAGAACATCGGTAACATCAATAGAAACAAAAATGGATGTTTTGAAACCAAACCCCAAGTTGTAAAAAACAACTCCATAAACATTACCCATATTCTGCTTTTTATTTTCTATGGACACCACAACTGGTTTTTTTTTTTGATTTACAGTACTTCTCAGATCAAATCAACACTTGCATCCCAAAGTTCCTAGATACTCACCTCATCACTACAAAATGAGCCATTTATTCAAAAAGAAACTCAACACAATCTTTTTCCAGGGGCTCTAACAAATCCATTACATGGTCTCTGAAAATATTATGCCTTTAATCATATTAATGCAAATAAAAGACTACCATACAACTAAATTCCATGAACAAGAATCCAAAGGAGAAGGTAAACACAGGGTTTTTCTAGATTCTTTAATAAATTCATTACATGGTCTTTGGAAACACTATGTCCTTAATCATACTAATGCAAATAAGAAGACCATCGTACAACTAAATTCGATGAAGAGGGATCCAAAAAAAAGCTAAATAGAGTCATTTTCCATTAGCTTTAACAAATTCATTACATGCTCTCTGTAAACACTATGTCCTTGATCATATTAATGTAAATAAAAAGACTATAATACAACTAAATTCCATGAACAGTGAACAACGATCCAAAAAAGGAGGTAAACACAGTCATTTTCCAGAAGCTTAAAAAAATTCATGTTTTTTTGTAGTTGCATTGTGTAGATGGAGCAGCTTGAATTAGTTCGTTTAGCTAGTCTCTGTGAAAGGCAAAAGAGGAGGTTAAATATGATTGGTGAGACATTGTACAATGCAAGGGAGAAATTGGATGGATCTGAAATAAACAGTGAGGAATATAATTATAGTATATGTAGACATTAGAATAATTGATACAACATATTTATAATGAAAAAACTTTGAAATTTAATGTACCTTATTTTGATGCAACCAAAAGGAGTGGTAGGGGAGGAGTGCAATGCTGCAACATAGCTACCTAGTGCAGGGAAAGGTAATGATGAGCATTTTGTATGAAATTATTTCTTACAGTTGAAATGAAGATTAAACTAAAAATTGACAAATGGATATTTAACCAGAATGGATAGCTTAACATAAGTAGATAGCTATAACTTTTTTAGAGATATTATCGAGAAATTGGATGGTGTAATTGTTAAATATGGAATGAGTATCCAAAGAGAATGGCAATATAGAAAATTGCTGGCATACCTAGTAAGAGGAGGCCAACGTTGAATATTGTTGTGTGCAGAAATTCCAGGTGGCTGAAGAAAAGTAGTGAGACAACAATTAATATGGACCCTGCAAGAGAAGAAGCCATGTTGTTAATGAGATGCATAGTAAAAATTGTAGAGACTATAGAAATTTAAAAGGTAAAGGGAGGAGTGGAGCTGATAGTGTGGAGTGACATACCTGATGTTGTTGGTGATTAGAGTTGTTGGCTGGGGGGTGATGTAGAAATCTGACTGGAGAGAGCAGCCAATCTGTTTTCTTCTTTCTTTCTGATAGTTGTATAAGCATTGCTTTGTAATTTTGAGTACCTTTCAAAAGTGAAAGGCGGGTCTATTCTTAAATCATGAACATATTTCACTCGTGATAGTGCAGTGAAGGTTAGCCCTTGTTTTTTAGTCTTTCCAATATCGATTGTTGCTTTGTTCAAAGTGAGGCCTTGGGATTTGTGAATAGTGAGAGCCCAAGCCATTGCAAGGGGGATTTGAGTGTGGCCACCTCGAGTAATAGGAGGTATAGGGACAAACTTTGAATTTGCATAGTCCCAATGAGGTCTAGTATAATTTTTGAACTCAACAACCACGTACTTTGGTAAGTCAGGAGGTTTAGAATCTGTATCATAGACAATGGATTTGATTTGTCCTAATGAGCCATTCACAAAACTAGCTTGTATCCATAGATTAGCAATTAACATTACTTGTTCATTGACGGAGAGGAGTATTTCAGAAGGGAGTTGGTCATCATTATCATATGCAATGTTTGTTTGCCTTGGAACTTGAGCGAGGCATTGTGCAATAGGCAAGTGCAATTGTTTTAACCTTTTAGTATTGTGGTGTTTTGCTAATGCATTTGTTGCAAATAAATGAATTGAACTGTCAAATTCCTTGTTGTGTTCAACAGCTAGTTTAGCAGAGGATCGAGACATAAGAGCTTCCCAATTTGTTTGGAGTGCATTGGCATTCCTAATGTTCTGCAAGATTGCACGAAATTGTTGTTGGATATATGAGGCACCTTGCTGCCGGAAACTTGTATCCAAGGTAACCACAGTTTGGAAGGAGCACCATAATGCAAGGGCTGTAGAATGTGATGCATACAAAGGCTTGTCCATCACAGGAGGTAGTTGCCTGAGGTCCCCTACAAGGATGATTGAGACACCTCCAAATGGTTCATGCTGTCGGTGAGGGAATGCCTGACGCAATCTACTGTCAATTTTCAAAAGTAATTTAGGACCCAAAAAGCTCATCTCATCAATTAGTATATATTGTAATTGTTTGCATTATTCTTGGAAGAACATCAAAGATTGTCTTGTGAAAGGTTGCATATCTCTAAGGGAGATGCGCAGTGCAACATGGATTTTTGTTGCTTGGATATTATATATAGAAACACTGGTTGGGGCAAGGACAAGCAAAGGATTGTGCTCTGGATTTGCGGAAAGGTTAAGTTTGTTTATAATGCATTTTATCAAATAGGATTTGCTAGTACTTGCAATGCCTTGTATAATCATATGGAGAGGTGGTATGGGTTGATGAGATGCATAATGGGCAAGAATGAGGTCAAGTGCAACTTTTTATTTTGCTGCCAAGGGGAATGTGGCGGTGGTAGAAGAAGGTGGTTGCAGAAGGGAAGGCTAGCAATTTATTTTATTTATGGAAATGAAGGTAATAGTAGTAAGATGAAGGGGACTAGTGGGAGGAGGTTCAGTTGAATCAAAGTTAATATCGTAATCGCATCTACCCAGCATTTGGAGATCATTTATGTTGATTTTGTTAGAAGCGCCCATTTGTGAAAGGTACTCCCATTCATACTGGTCTTCATTGTGTGAATGCAAGAAAGAATTATCATCAGAGTCTGCATCATTATCTATTGTTTATTCTTGTTCTATTCTATGAATATGCCAACGCATGTAACCATGCATGTACAACGGCTTCCAATTTGCAATGATTTGGTCTGGCGATGTACCTATATCTGTTGGAATATGATGAAAGGGCTTATATAATAGTAGCTCACTCCAACAATAGGCTTCAAAGTTATCATCAACCTCACTTGGAGAGGTTTTAAATTGTGGGTAAACATTGACCATTGCTTGTTTTTGCAGATTTTGCCATTTATGCTTCTTAGGTTGGCTATTGTATGAAAATTGTTGAGTTGATTCTATCAGCGAGACTTTTTCCAATTCAATAGGTCTTTCCATATAAGCGGAAATATAAGATTTGCAAAGTTCAGGATTGTCATTTTGATCAGCAATATGATGGAGGACCTTCCTGCTAACATTAAGAGAGACAAAATGACGGCTACGATTGATCAATGGTAGTTTTTGCAACATATGGCAAGTTTCTTGTGTGCTGATGTCTCAATCAGCAACTATCCCCATCATGAATTTCTAGTATGCTAGCAAGATGGTATCTTGCATATTAGTTGTAGCATCTATTTTCTTTAGCATGTCAACATAGCCTTCTGACTTTTGTTCTATTTTTGAAGCATATTTGGAGATATATTGCAAAACCGCCTTTTTGGAACAAACAAGCTGGCAATCAACATTTGCACGCCATATTACCAACATGATTGGGTTGTGAATATTTAAATGATTGTCATTTCTTGCTAGTGCATAACATGGCTTGCGGTCAGTATCAATAATCAAAGTTGAAAGATCTTGCTCGGGCCAAGGGGCTCTATAGCGAGAATGAAGGGCTGGGCCTTTTTTTTTCAAGCAAGTATGAGTAGAGCATTTTGTATGCCACTGAACAACATTGACGAGCTCCTCATAATTAGATAGAGGGTCAGTAGATAGAATTTGGTTTGTATTAGCCATGCATAGATCAAACAATGAAGCAGTGTGCAGTCTATTTTCTCAGGCAACTTGGTTGCGAGGATTCCATGCTATAACATACCTATCAAAAAAGGACTTAGCTATTTGGACAACATCATAGTTAGACCAGTCTAAACTATCCATATTAGGTGCATTTGGCAACCAAAGAAACCCATGTATATGTGCGGAGCCACGATGTTGCCATTCGTACCTGTACCAATGGTCTTTTGATTTCAAAACTTTGTCAATAATCTCCTCATGAAATATTGTGAATCTAAAATGTAAGAACAATGCTATAATGTGCGGGTTGTGGACAATGTTTTATATAAATTTTTTCTTTGTGGATTGGAATTCTGAAGAGGAGTTAGCTGGAAACAATCTATGTCGCTCAGGCCATTTTGTATTAGCTGCACTCAGTGTGAAGAACAATGTAGGAGCTCCCAATTGGTGGACCATTATAGTGAGATCTTTGCGGGATCTATTCCAATAAGCTCTTGTGCCTCGCAATGAAGCTGCAAAGTGCATCAATTGGTTTGGCAATTGATCGGATGGTGTAGACTGCAACTGCTCATGCTGTGAGCTATCATGGATTTCTCTTTGTTTAATCTATGCATTTCTAAAAAGTCCATGAAACGGGTCATTCTCAATGATAGTGCATATTCTGAAAAATCCTATGAGTTAGTCTGCTTTGCAATATCTCCATATTTTGAAAACATCTACAACTTGTTCTACTTAATTTCAACATAAGATATAATAAAATTTGAAATAACTTCAAAGGAAAAGATTGCCAAGGCAGTGGCAAGGAAGTTGAAGGAGAAACTTATATAAGTGTGAACATGAAAACAACCATGGATTGCTCTTTTTTTGCAAACTGCAAATTCTAAAATCTATGAAGTGGGTCTGACCTATTGACTATATAAAAGCCATGAAGCGGGACTTTTTCAATGATAGTGCATATTCTGAGAACCCTATTGGTGAGCCTCCTCTGTAACAACTCCATATTTCAAAAACCTCTACAACTTGGGGTACTTAATTTCAATGCAAGACAAAATAAAAGGCGAAAGAACATAAAAGAAAGAAATCACAAACGTAGTGGCAAGCAAGTTGAAGGAGAAACACATGGAAGCGTTAACATGAAAAGAAGCATAGATTCCTCTTTTTTTCTAAACTACAAATTTTGTAAACTATGAAGTGGGTGTGCCCTATTGACTCTATTAACTGCATCTTTCAACTTCCTTACCACTGCCTTGACGATTTATTTACTTTGATATTCTTTCAACTTTTATTGTATCTTATGTTGAAATGAAGAAGATAAACTTGTAGAGGTTTTTGAAAGATAGGTAATTCTACACTGATAGGTAACACCACATCCATAGCCAACTGTCGAAAGATAGGTAATTGTACATTGACACCACATATTTCCAAGAGTCGAGTATAAACTGCATGTTTGCAGGCACAATAAAAGTTGAAAGAACATCAAAGAAAAATCTATGAAGTGGGTCTGTCCTATTCACTCTATTAACTGCATCTTTCAAGTTCCTTACTACTGCATTCACAATTTTTTTCTTTGATATTCTTTGAACTTTTATTGTATCTTATGTTGAAATTAAGTAGATCAAGTTGTAGAGGTTTTTGAAAGATAGGCAATTCTACATTGAAAGGTAATTCTACATCGATAGGCAACTCTCCAGAGATAGGTAACTCTACATTCACACCACATATTTGAAAGGGTTGACTATAGACTCCATGTTTGGAGATGATCAAATGTTTTTTGAGTAGAAGATAAAGCAATGAAAGATGTTTTTTTTTGCTTAAAAAAATCCCATGATTGAGCTCACATATCAAGGTTACTGTGTTATGCACACTGTGCTTCCTTATCCTTATAATGTTTCCATGAATTTTTATATGGCCGTCTTTAAAATATATGCAACCAAAGGTTACAATCATTCTAATGCTTAAAAAAATAGTAAGATCTATCAGCCAATGTTAGTGAAGGGTAGTATGAAAAATGATTGTTTTTGTAGATTATATCTATCGAGGCTAATTAATGTTGATTCCATTCTAAAAGGGTGTGGACAGTTAAGAAAATATAGGAAGTGGGGATTTTTGCAATGATAGCGCATATTCTAAAAACCCTATGAGCGAGCCTCCTTTGTAACAACTCCATATTTCAAAAACCTTCACAAATTGGTCTACTTAATTTAAATGCAAGACAAAATAAAAGTTGAAAGAACATAAAAGAGAGAAATCGCCAAGGCAGTGGCAAGCAAGTTGAAGGAGAAACATATAGAAGTGTTAACATGAAAACAAGCATAGATTCCTCTTTTTTTCTAAACTGCAAATTATGTAATCTACGAAGTGGGTCTGCCCTATTGACCCTATTAACTGCATCTTTCAACTTCCTTACCACTACCTTGATGATTTTTTTTACTTTGATATTCTTTCAACTTTTATTGTATCTTATGTTGAAATGAAGTAGATCAACTTGTAGAGGTTTTTGAAAGATAGCTTTCAAGTTCCTTACCTATTAACTGCATCTTTCAAGTTCCTTACCACTACCTTGACGATTTTTTTTTACTTTGATATTCTTTCAACTTTTATTGTATCTTATGTTGAAATGAAGTAGATCAACTTGTAGAGGTTTTTGAAAGATAGCTTTCAAGTTCCTTACCACTGCGTTGATGATTTTTTTCTTTTCTATTCTTTCAACTTTTTATTGTATCTTATGTTGAAATTATGCAGATCAAGTTGTAGAGGTTTTTGAAAGATAGGCAATTGTACATTGAAAGGTAATTCTACATCGATAGGCAACTCTTCAAAGATAGGCAATTCTACATTGACACCACATATTTGCAAGGGTTGACTATAGACTCCGTGTTTGGAGATGATCAAATGTCAATGTTACTGTGTTATGTGCACTATGCTTCCTTATCTACCCTTGAACTATCCTTGCTAAACCTTAAACAAAGAATAATTCAGCCAAGCAGCTCACATTCATCATCTACCAGAGTATTTCCAACTACAATCTGTTACTAAACTCCTATATCATTCATGCTTTTAGGCCATTTACTCTATAGCACAACAACTTGTCATGTACAAGTGGGCAAGACATTTAAAAGCTCAATTTCATAGACATTTACCAAACAACACGAGTTAATTACAAGTAGGAGGGCAACAGATTCCACATTGGCTACCTTAATCAACACTTAGGGTGTGCTCGTTAAGCCCAGCCTAAATATTGTAACAATGGAGTATTTGATTTCTGCCTCTTACATATATTATGAATCCTACGATTTTGATATATTTCTATATCAATAAATGTGAAATTGAATAGTGAGTCTCTGCTTGAAAGTGTTGTATTAAAACCTTATGTATATGTGTTTCTTTATAAAAGGATGACTTTGTTATTGGGTTCCCCTGTATCCGGAAATACAACACCGTTGCCATCTTTGGTTGGGAAATTAGAGTCTATCTTGATGTTACCTTTTTATTGTATTTTATGTTGTTTGAGAATCAAATTAAAAGGTGTTCACCTAACCAGCTTTGAATGATTAGGTGAGGGGTGAAATCACTTACAATGACCATAAGCTGTAGAAGTTTGTCCCTAAAAAAAATCTACTTACATGCAGAATAAATTTATCTACAACAAATCTAGTTACATGTAGGAGAGATGACAGTTGGAGAAACAATAGATTTATCTGCTATATGCAAAGGAGCCGCACATAGATTTGGTGAGCACTTTAAACATTTTTTCCTTCTCTCCATTTGGTGGTAGTTTATATCTTCACCTATTTTCATGTATTAGCTGAGACTTATATATTTACTAGAATACAAAGCTACTTGTCAAGATTGCAAGAGAGAAGAAACAAGGTCGAATCTTCCCAGAAGCTAAAGTTGACCTTTTCATCAAAGTAATCTTGACTATGATAGAAAAAGTTTGATATATTCTTTACTGTCATCGTGAACAATTAGGAATTCAATCAATATAAATTTCTTTCTCGGCTAGTTTCTTCCCTATTGCAATCTCGACGAGTAGCTTTATGTTCTATGGAGGCAACAACAATGGAAGGTGTGGAGAGCAGCCTTTAGACGGACCACACCTTCAAGGCAAACACGGTGAGAAAGAAAAAAAAGATGAGTGGAATCTCTGGTGGACAAATTAGGCATGTTACAATAGGCACAACCACTAATGACTTCCAATTTCAAACCAAAAGTGATGCCATGCAAACTAGAGCTATGTATATAAAACCCTTAGAAAAATCGAAACAAACAGGCATTTTTCCTTAAAACCCTTAAAAAATTGAAACACGCACTTTTCCTGAAGGTCCTTATCCTCCTAATAAACAAACAGTAAAACTCACAATAGATTGCAAAAATTCATAAAGTCTATGCAAAAATAGGAAATAGCGGACAAACCTTACCACAAAACAACTAATCTGCTCCTTCTCGCGATCGCTCCGCTCCAAACAACACCCACCTCCAAAAGCAATTCAACCTCTACGAATGGCTCCAGCTTAACTTCGGTCATGAACACTTTGAAGACCTACTGTACCTCAAAAACAAATTCGACCTCTGTGAATGGCTCCGACAGAAAACAGAGGTATTAATGTCCGCCCTGGTAATACAATGATGTTCAATGCACATGAATTAACTTCGGCCATAAACACTTCAAAGATGTGTTGCATACATCTCATGCAAAACATAATACTCCGCTGACATGATCCGTCGCCAATGCGAATGAGTTAACTCTAGCGATAAATACTTGGAAGACGTGGGGTACTTTTTCAGATGGGCTAGTGGAATGCCGTCGGCCGGAAGCGAGTTTTTCCAATGGGCTATCGAAAGGTTGACAAATTTCCAGGCATAAATTCCCCCACTAAAAGCCTATCGGCTTAAATATCAATTTAATATTTGGTGGCTAGGGCTCGTACAAGAGCGAGGCGATTTGCAAGGTGTTCCCAGACCTTTTCGCGTATGATTTGGGCCTCTGTGGAATGAAACGGTGGTACCGAGAGATATTTTCTAGGCACTCACAATGGTGATACGATGAGAGCAGTTAGTTTTGAGAGCATAGGATCAGGTAATGGCATGGACAAGGGTTCAGGGATCGATCCATGAATGGCTCTATTTCAGGTGTTGTATAGGGTAAAAGATTTAAGAACAACTTTCAAAGAAATGAGTGGGTTCGTCAGCTTGAGCTTCAAGCGAATAAGTCATCTCATGGGGCTAGCAACAATGACTCCTCTGCAACAGTGCAATCAATTGAAAAGTCAGTCACAGTTAACCTGACTATGGTTCAAATGGAGAAAGAGGTAGAACATAATGAATTGGTTTTTTAGGGTTAGGGCTAATCGGCTATTTTAGAGGGTTATGGCCAAGTTTAGGGAATCTTCACCAATGGATTTTTGTTCATTGGGAACCTCTCATGGATGGGTGTGTGCAGATCTATCCACATGTTCATGTTTTTTCTGTGGTTTTTTTTTTTAAAAGAGAAGGATATGAATAAGATTCCTCGTGATAGTCAATGGTCTTGGGAGGATAGTCATCTGTTGTTGTTGAAACCATGGTACCCGACTTTTAACCCTATGCTGGAATCCTTTGAGCAAATTCCTCTATGGGTCAAACTCCCAAATCTTCTCATGCAATTTTAGTTTGATTATTTCTTTGAAGCTATTGGGAATTCTTTAGGTAAATTCAAATACCAATTTTTCTCAGATTTTGGTGGAGATGGATGTGTCTAAGGAACCTCCACTAGATATTTCAATTCAAACCTTGAAAGATTGCGGGGTTTAGCATGTGGATTTTGAAGGGGTTCATTTTTTTTATGTAGGAGGTATTTTAAAGTTTATCATAATGTTGTTTTTTGTGACAAACATAGTTGATGAATCCTTCATCTTGGTGGAAAGATGTGTCTCCACAATATTACACGGTTGAAAAGGTGGAAGTGAATCAAAATACCACTCTGGGTTTGTGTGATGGGCACAATGATGTCAAGGGTATAGAAATTGAGAAATCCTCAGGCTCATTGGGAGTTATAGGGGGTTTCAGTACCATGGTGAAAGACAATGCTAAGGTGTATAGATATTGTTCTATTGTAGATAAAAGTATTTCTCTAGAAGGGAGTATAGAATTGCGGGAGTCCAAGGTTAATCCTAGCTCAATAATGGGGTATGCCATAGGGGTGATTAATGAATGCTCCACTAGTCTACATAATCTATAGGTAGGAGGGAAGGAGTTTTTAGATGCTTCTATCTTGAAGTCATTGGAAATAGCTAGAGAGGATGGATACAATTTCAATTCAAGAGAGATAGGAGAGCTAAAGAAGGAAGTTTCAACATGATCGTTGGAGCTCAAGAGAGTGGGGAGATTTTTAAGCATTGTTTTCACTGACCTGTTAGGGTGAGTTTGAACTAGGGGAGGTGGCTCCCTATTTGTAGCCCCACCTAGTTCGAGCCAGTTCAATACTCGATTTATCGATAAAATCATCGCTATTACTAGTAAAAAAAAAAATTTGAGATAAGCCCAATCTCATAGCCAATAACCATAATGATAAATAAAATTTAAATAATAAATGACATTCCCAAAGAAATAATCATATTTAATTATTTAAGGAATTCAACTCTACATCTCTACTAATGCAATCTTATTTCTCTATGATTTCTATGATTACACACTCAACTCCCTATTTACACTCTTCTTGTTTATTCCATATTGTTTATATTTATTTTATGACTCTTTGTCAATTCAATGAGACCCCTTAATTTTTTCATTCTCTCCATCCTTCTTATGTCTCCTTTATTTCTACAACTTCTCAATATTAATCTTGTTGGGAACAGTAAGGAAGGAAAACTGATAGGGAGGGATGGGGGTGAATTAGTTTTCACCATATTAAACAAATTAAGCACAATCTCAGATCTAATCAATTACAACAAAAATAAAGATAACAACAATAACAACAATGCACATAACACCAATATTTTTTACATGGAAAATCTGGTTAAGGGAAAACCCATGGTGGGAACCTATCCACAATAAGATGATACTTTGCAGTAGTATGTGTGCATATTACAATGGGGAATGCACATGCATTCCAACACACAACCTAGAGCTCACTACTCAAATTAAAATGATCCAGAAGGCTACAACCCTCAAGGAAGGTTCACTACCTTATAAAAATATTCAGACTACAATCCAGTTAAGATGAACTGCAAAAATATCATTTGTTAATGCCTGATGATAGTTCTAGTTAAGTTGATATGTCTGCCCTTCACCAATCTTTTCTCAATAAACCACACTGAAAGATGAATTAACTTGATCATACATACACCACTCTCTAATAATGCAAACTCAACAACAACCACCAAATTACATGAATATTGCACCCATTTATACTATTCATCAACCTTGACTACAAGGTCAGCCAAACCCTTAACACCTAATTACAAAATTACATCACACGATAGATAAATCAACCACTAGACCAATACAATGTCATAGACAACATAACATGAACCTAAATGAACTCCTGAAACATGCACCACCACCGGAAATCTTGGCAAGATCAACCACACCACGTTAAACCACCAAAAATACCACACAATCATAAATATCTTGCAATCCTAAGAAAATTTTCATTTCACCTATCATAAATATCTTAAATTCCTTTTGCATATCACCAGCAAATTTCATACTCAAATCATCATCTCCTCCAAAAATAATTTCATCCACAAACACTTCAATAGTCAAAATGTTATTATTATCAACCTTAAAGTATAAGTTAGTATCATCAGTACCATTACAAAATCCCAACTTCATCAAATACTTATCTAATCTTGTGTACTAGGCTCTAACGGCTTTTTTTAGCCCATACTATGTTTTCTTCAATCTACATACCATATCTCCTTCATTTGATAATGAAAATCCTTCTGGTTGCTCAATGTAGACTTCCTCCTCAAGATCACCATTCAAAAAGGCTGACTTGACATCCATCTGATATACCTTGAAATTCTTCTAAGCAACATATGTAGGCAACAATGTAATAGCTTGAATTTTAGCTACAAGAGAAAAAGTTTCCTCATAATCAATACCTTCCATCTAAGTGCATCCCTTGCACACCAATCTTGCTTTGTTTCTTACTACACCAGTTTCATTCAGTTTATTTCAGAACACCCATTTAGTACCAATCAGATTCTTGCCTTTGGGTCTCAAACAACCTCCCAAGTGTTGTTCTTCTCTATCTGATTCAACTCTTCCTCCGTAGATTTTTTCCAATTCTCATCCTTACATGCTTCAACAACATCTTTTGGCTCAATCTTAGAAATCAAGTATATTTCTTTAGCAGAAAGTCTTTTCCTAGTCATCGCACCTTTGTTCTTATCACCAATAATCTAATTCTTAGAATGATTCAATTTCACATACCTCAGAGTCTTCAGATTATTCTGTTTCTTGGGCTCTTGAACTTCTTAATTGGCATCAACAATATCTGGATTAACTGTCTCTACCAGAGCATTTTGCTTTAGGATCTCAGTCTGTGCAGAATTAGAAACAATATCTTGATCATCAAACTCATATCTGCATGCTTTGATCCACTTCCTAAACTTTTCATCAACCTTCACATTCGCACTTTCCACTATCTTCTTCAACCTCTTATTGTAACATCAATAGGCCTTTCTCTCAGTAGAATATCCCAAGAAGATTCCTTCATCACATCTTGCATCAAAATTTCCTATATCCTCATCTCATTTGATATAACAGTTTCTTCGAATTTTTTTGAAATATCTAACTATAGGAACATGACGAAACCATATCTCATAAGGAGTCTTATCATAATCACCTTTTATATGCACCCAGTTGAATGTGTAAACAACAGTGCTAACAAATTCCTTCCAAAAGGTTTGTGCAACATTTCCTTCAATCAACATGGTTCTAGTAGCATCCAAGATTGTTTTGTTCTTCATATCAATAACTCTATTCTACTGAGGGGTTCTAGAAGCAGATAACGATCTTCTAATTCCATTCCTCTCATAAAATGTATCAAAATCACTAGACATAATTCTCGTCGGTCAGATATTAAACACTTCTTCTTAAACCCAGTCTTAGTCTCCACCTTTGCTTTTAAAATCTTGAATTTCTCCAGTGCTTTTGATTTGTCCCTTATAAAAGTCACCCATATCATTCTAGAGTACTCATCAATTGGCAATATGAAATACCTGTCACATTGCGTGATTCTCACTCTTGTAAGACCACACAAGTCAGTATTCACAAGCTCTAATAGTCCATTAGATGTATACAACTTTCTTTGAAATGATGTTCTTGTTTTATTTCCCAACTGACATTATTTACATAGTGGATTAGAAGGCTTCACAATCTTAGGAAAATCTCTAATATATTGAGTAGAACTTACCCTTATCATGCAGTTAAAATTAACATGACACATCCTCCTATGCCACAATCAACTTTCCTCAATCTGAGCAATCAAGCAAATTTTCTTACTGGCATTCAAGTGAAAAATATTACCTTTAGTTTTAGTCCCTGTTGCAATCTCTATATCGGAGGCATTCAGAATATTGCATTTACCATTCTTGAATTGAAAACCATATCCCTTGTCAACCATCTATCCAACACTCAAAGGATTATGCTTTAAACCTTCAACATAAAAAACATCATCAATATTATTCTTACCATCAAAAGATATAGAACCTCTACCATGAATCACATAAGCTTTATCATCTCCAAATCTTACTATACCCCCATCATACCTTTCCATATTCATAAATTTACTTTTATCACCTACCATATGATGTTAACAACTACTATCAATTACTTATTCATCTTTCTATTTAATCTTAGCAACCAAAGATTTCTCCTCAACAATGCAGCTTGTAGGATTCACTGGATACCAGATCATCTTCCTTGATAGAAATAAATACAAATTTCTCCTAAATTTCCATTGATAGCAATAAAATTATTATGCTTATCATATCTATCATTCTTATCAAATATATCATGTCTTTCATGCTTATCATACCTAGACATTATTTTAGGACACCTAGAAGTGAAATGTTCTATCTTATTACAAGAGAAGCATTTCAAAGGTAACTTTCCATCATACTTACCGGCTCCCTTAGGCAATCCTCAAGCAATAAGTGATTCAAGCTCATCCAATTATTTGTCTTGCTCTTCCATCTCTCTCATCTCTATTTCATATCTAGAAACTGTAGATGAACTCTCTCCCAGATCATACAACTGCTTCCCAGATATAGAGGCTTTAAATGCAGTTCATATTTTACCATGTGATTCTCCAAATTCGCTCAACTCAAATGCAACCAACTTACCAACCAACATATCTCCAGTCATAGTAGTCACACTTTGGATGTCATCAATAGCAGCAAATTTTTCTTTATAAGCATAAGGCAAGGATCTCAACACCTTAGCAACTTGATCTCATCTTCCTCAAGATTTCCAACTACACATCTGATATTCATAACAAGTCCATTCACTTTAGCCATAAAGAAAGTTATATTCTCATCTTTTCCCATCTTCAATGTCTCATATTTTCCTTTCAAACTCTGCAACTTAGCAACTTTAACTTGTGCATCTCCTTCATATAAGACCTCTAGTTTTTTCCATATCTCATGTGTAGTCTGAAGTCCCATCACATTAGTTATCTCTAAATCAGTCAAGGCACTCGGCAATGCTTCCTTAGCTTGTATGTTATGTTCAACTTCCTTGATTTCATTAGTAGTAATGGGTCCATTCACAGGAACATTGAAAACATTCTTTGTAATCTTCCAATAATCTTTTCCAAGACACTTCAAGTGAACCTCCGTCTGATCCTTCCATAAATTATAAATATTTTTATCAAAACTAGGACTCTCCTTCTTGAACACATAGGTTTCCATCCCAGATCTCCTCAGGCGATTAATCTTCTTCTCAAGGATCTAGCTCTGATACAACATGTTGGCAACAACAAGGAAGGAAAAGGTGAATCAATTTTCATTAGATTAAATAGATTAAGCACAATCTCAAATTTGATCAATTGCAGAAAAAAGAAAGTTAACAATAATAACAACAACACACATAACACCAATATTTTTTATGTGAAAAACCCAGTTAAGTGAAAAACTACAGTGGGACCTACCCACAATAAGATGATACTCTGCAGTAGTATGTGTAGATATTACAATGGGGAATGCACATGCATTTAGGCACACTGTATAGAGCTCAGTGCTCAAATTACAATGACTTAGAAGGCTAGAACCCTCTGGGAAGGTTTACTACCTTACAAAAATATTCAGACTACAATCTAGTTAAGATGAACTGCAAAAATAACATCTCTTAATGCCTTATGACAGTTTTGGTTAAGCTCATATGTCTGCCCTTCACCAATCTCTACTCAATACACCACACCAAAATATTAATTCACTTGATCACACATACACTATGCTCTAATAATGTACAATCAACAACAACTACCAAATTACGTGAATACTACACCCATTTATACAATTCATCAACCTTGACTACAAGGTCGACCAAACCCTTAACACCTAATTAAAAAATTACATCACACGATACATAAATCAACCACTAGACCAATACAATATCATAGACAACATAACATGGACCTAAATAAACTCCTCAAACATGCACCACCATCAAAAATGTCGCCAAGATCAACCAAAACACATTACACCACCCAATATACTACACAACATGAAGAATATCACCGGGTCTATAAGATCATCAACAACACACACAATAATCAATGCATATCATCAAAACAAATAGGACACGATTAGGAAACACCAGCAAGAACATTAGAACCATCTGCAATAGCTGCACCGACACCACTTATTCAAATCTCATTGATCAACAAGCTAACATTGAAGATTACCTAACAACAACTCGGACAAGAAAGATAGCTTGCAAAGCATGAAATTAGAAACCATCTAAAATGAAGATACACATGAACATCCCAAACATTCTCCCAAATCTACAATACAAGATATGATCATACCAGAGCACAACGGATCAAACACCAGAATACTACTGTAGCGTCCTAAAATTGCGACACTTGCAATTTCGACTGCATTTCGGTCTTCACGAGGGCGACGCAACACGCAACCTGAATGGAAACCTCGAAACTTGTCCACGACACTGAAAACTACATTTTTCAAGCACCCTGGCCTGAACCTCCTTGCACCCTGCTGTCCCGGGAGGTGGGACCAGAGCGCCCAGCGCCCTGGTCCTTCAAGACCAGGGCGCCCAGTGCCCTGGTCCCCAGGACCAGGGCGCTGGGTCCTATTTTGGGCCCGGTCTCCTTTGGACTTCGGGTCTTTTTGTTTGCAATTTGGAAAATAAACTTTCCTGGTCGGCCTAAGGTCGGGAAAATCAGCCTATCAGCCCTAATTGACAAGTATATAAACTACATTTTTCTCTCTCATTTGGCATGAAGAGGATATGTGTACAAAGCGTGGAAACTATACTCAAGCATTCAAGCATTCAAACATTCAAGCATTCATTCCAAGTCTCCATTCAAGGCTAAGTGTTGCATTCAAGTCAAGGATTCAACCATTGAAGAGGAGATCACATACTGCATGCTACAACATACAACATACAACATCTATACCTTTGCACATAAGGATACAAACATCCTTAGAACAAGGTATTAGTACTTGTTTTACAGTCATTTACATTTACAGCACTTGCTCATTTCTTGGTTAATTCCAAAACCAGGGTTTGACCTAAACGCAAACCCCTAATCCCTAACCCCCCAATCGTCTTCGCTTTTCTGTGTGTAGGTTGCAGGTACGCGGCTGAAATTGAAGATCTGGAATCCTTGTGCAGAGACGAACAGATCCCCCTTCATTTCGCAGATTTTTTGGAGGACCGTGGCGCTCGGGCACCAATGTCCCGACAACTTTTGCTCAAATTTGCAGGACAGCACCGTATCGACATTTTGCTGCTAATTCCAGGTCCGCAGCTTCATCCTATATCCCTATCTCAGTTTATAAGCGAATCTTTGTCACTTTCTATGCATTCCTAGCTTAATTCTTCTATACACATTCTTTACAAAAGAGGGTAGCCTTGCTTTCTTAACCCTTGAAACACATTTAGCATCCAATCTTGCATTGTGTGGGATTGGATCTTGTGGGTTTCAACCCCTCTTTTGAATGTAAAGTCTCTCCCCTAAGTGAAAACCATCAACCCTAGTGAATCTCCCTTCTCTCTCCTTGGAGTTGGAAGAGGGGAGAGCAACTAGGGTTTGATCACGATTTTCCGCTTTACATTTTGGTGAACCCGACGTGAACATCCTTTTTGATTATTCATAATTAGATCTGAAAATTGGATTCCTTGATTACATTTCCATGTTTGATCTTTTGCAAAATTTTAGAGGTTAATTGCATAAAAACCCTAAAATTTCTTTTTAGTAATTGAACTTGTGAAATGTTTAATTATTAATGCTTGTTTCAGATCTGCCCTTCTATTACAAATTATCAATTCATATCTATGCTTTAATTTTGAAAATTAAGTGGTCAAGTGTCAAAACCCTAATTTTTGAAACCCTCTTGATTCAACCTTTGTCTGACAATTTCACTGATCAAAACATCTCCAAATCAGCTGTAACTTTGGATTCCGCAATAAAATCACAATATCTTTCATCCCTGAAAATTTGGAAAAAAGTTGCGAGGACCGTGTGCACTCCGAGCACCATCGTCCCCGACATTTTTTTTGAAATTTCGGGAGCTAGATCTTACTGTATTTTCCTACTAAAATCCAGAATTTTGGCTGATTTTATCAATTTTAACACCTTCAAAATTACAATCAAAGTTGGTCTTGTGATTGCTTGGATTAAGGCTTCTAAACATTCAAAAATCATTGAAACTGAAATTTTGTGTCAAAATTGTGTTTCTTACAGTCCTGAATCTGAAAAGTGTGTTTGCATTCATTCGAAATTTTAGTGCTTTATTCAAATTCTTGCAATTTGTGACTTTTGAAATTAAGTGCTTAATTACAACAACTTTGATTTCCGCTTTCAAAATTGAATTTTGTGTGAAATTGAGTCAATTTTTAAATTTCAAAACTTGCATTGCTTTTGGTATTCCCTCTAAAATCATAAAATTCAAAATTTCAGTTTCCCTCTCTTTTTCAAAATTCAAATTTTGCATTTTTCGACAATCTTGGTAGGGTTCAATTTTGAGATTGCAACTTTAATTTGGCCTATTTACAGATCGTAAAATCACTCAATTTTTTCAGATTAGCTTTAAAATCATCATACCTTTCATCCCTGCAAATTTCGAAAAAAGTTGCCGGGACCGTGTGCACTCCGAAGCGCCACGGTCCCTGACATTTTTTCTGAAATTTCGGGAGATTGTCTTGATTATATTTAACAGCTTAAATCCAGAAGATTGGCTGATTTTACTGAAAATTGCTACCTCTAAAATTCAAAATCTTCTCTCTCTCTCTAGTGCATGAGTTTTACAACAATAAGCCCTACTTACACTATTCCCGTTAGACGAAGCCGTAGAATTAAGTCTTTCCGAGGTTTAATTACCGAGGAGATGGAACCTAATTTGAATAGCCTTTTTAACGAGGACATGGGTAATTCCTCTAATCCTCTTACTGATGAAGAAGCTCTCCATGAGGTTTTTGTAGAACAACTTTCAAAATTGGATAACCAATTTGACGATTTTCGATAATGGATGTCTCAAGAATACCCTGATAGTCAAGCTCTTCCTTTAATTGAGGGTCTAAAACGTATGCTTCAAAGTGATAAGAATGGAATTGATATTTTGCATGGTATTGCACACATTGTGGATTCGAATGTGATGCCTATGAAGAGTTGTGCTGAAACCTTAGGTTATACACAACCTCCTACTCAAGTCAATCATTCTATTCCTTTGATGACTTCTATACCTACCTTTACATCAAACATAATGACTACTTCAATACAAGAAATTCCTCCTATGATCAGAAATCATGGGGGCAATCCCTCTTCTTCAATCAACCCTCTTCCTTCATTCAATCCGATTTCTTCATTCATTCCTTCAATGAGTGTCCCTATTATATCTCCACAAATGAACATGACGCAAGGGGGCAATTCATTCAATCATTCCATTCCTCCTTGTAGTGTTCCTCTTGTCCAATCATCTCCTATGACTGACTATCATAGGGTCCCACCACCTTACTCTCTACCTTCTTTCAATAACATAACACCTCCATCTCAATCTAACACATCTAATATGAATTCTTCGACTGAAGCGACCATTAACAATCTTGCACAAACTGTCTCTTCTTTACAACAACAAATTGCCTCTATGAATCAATCTAAGTTTAGTGTGCCCACATTTGATGTTGCGAGCCCACTTTCTCTTGAAATTGTTTGAGCTATCCCTCCTAAACATGTTGAAATCCCGCATTTGGAGCTTTATAGTGGTAAAGGTGATCCTCTAACACATGTTAAGACTTTTCAAACAATATGTACTGATTTTGCTTATGACCAAAGGTTGCTTGCAAAACTGTTCACTAGAACATTAAGAGACAAAGCCCTACAATGGTATTGCTCGTTGCCTTCTTATTCTATTACTTCTTTCGAACAACTTGCAAATGCTTTCATTCAACAATTTCAAAACAATATAAGTCCTAAAGTTACTTTGATTGATTTAATGCATTGTAAACAAGGTGTTAAAGAAAAAGTGACTGATTTCATTGGTAGATATAAGCATTTGTATGCTCAAATTTCTTTTCCAGTGCCTGACAATGATATTCAAAGAATCTTTATTTCTAATTTACAAAAAGACATTCGAGACAAACTTCTGTTTTCTAAGTTTACTTCTTTCCAACAGTTGTGTGCAACTCTTCACAATTATCAACTGACTGTGAGTCAAATGGAACAATCACATCCTATGGCTCCGAGTGATAAGGGTGATAGCAGTCAACAACCATTTGGGAAGTTTAAACCGAACAGAGATTCCATCAAATTCAATGAAAACATCATCAACAACAATGTGAATGCAGCATCAGGTGTGCCTCCTATTTCTAAATTTTTCAAGAAAGAAAGAAAGTATACTCCTTTGAATGAATCATTGCATAGTATTATGAATAAGTTATTTGAACAAAATGTGCTTACTCTTCCTCCTATAAGGCAAATTGATCCTGCAAAGATTACTTCACCTTATTTTGATAACAAATCTTTTTGTCAATTTCATCGTCAGCCTGGGCATGATACTGAAAAATGTTTTTCTTTAAAGGGTAAAATTCAAGATTTGATTGATAATAATACTATTTTTGTTTCTGGAGTGAATGATAAAGGCAATACATCTGTAGCTCCCCCTAATCAAAATCTTCAGATTTTCACTGATCCATTACCTTCTCATACCTCTAATGCGATTGAGACTAATGATTCCTCTCTCTCATCTGATGGTCTTGTGTCTATGACTCCGAATGTGATTAACTTTTTAGAGTAGCAAGAAAACCCTAAAGAACCTTCCATCACATTTGATTCCAGTGAAACCATTAGGGCACCTGATGGTCCTTTATACATAGTTGCAAAAGTCAAGAATACACCTTGCCGTGGAGTGCTTATTGATCCTTCGTGCATGGTTAATGTTATTACTGAAGAATTTCTTTTTACTTTGCAATTGAATCAAGTGATCTATGACAAAATAGATGTGATTGTGAAACTATTTGATGCATTTTCTTCTCCTGTAATTGGTTCTATTACATTGCCTATTGAGGTCCATAACAAATCCCTTGATGTGAACTTTGCTATTATTCCATCTTCAGAACAATTTCGTGTGAAGCTTGGCTATCCTTGGCTATCTTCCATGAAAGCTATTGCTTCTCCTATTCATAAGTGTTTGAAATTTCCCCATAATGGTGAAGTTGTTACTGTCAATCATAGTCTCTTTAAACCAGCTGAAAGAACTTCTAGCGTTCCTATTGATTACTTTTGGCCTAAACAATTCCAATCTCTTCCTCCGCGAAGTGATCATCTTTTCAAATCTTATCAAAAGTGGAAAACAGATACGATCCTATCTCTAAGTGAACCTAGAACACCTAAACTTGATATTCCTATCATTCTTGAGAAGGAAGTTCTTCTTTTGAAAGATAAAACTAATGTCTTTCCTCAAGAAGATTCCCAACCTGTTCCCATGGATGTGATTATGTCTATGCCTAATAAACCTTCTAAGAGTAGACCTATACCTCCTCGTCATGATGGACTTGGTCTCCTTCCTAAACCAAATATTCCTCCTTTGTATGGAGCAGTCCCTCCTCCTTCTTTTTATAGAGAGAAGAGACCTTCTTGTTCTCCTATTATCCAGCCTAAGAGACCACAACCTAAACACCCAAGTGCTAATGATGAGAACATTCCTCCTGCTCAATCTTCTCCACTTCCTACTAAGACTAGACGAAATCGTTCTGCACGTGAATGCCGATGAAAGCGTCGTCTTAGAGCTCAAGCAGCTGCTTCTCAAACTTTGCAATCTCCAAAAACACCTTCAACAAGCATTATTCCATTTTCTCCTCAGCCGGAAATTGAGCCTAAATCTCCTAAACATAAGATGCATGATGGTCTTGATCCTGTGCGAGTTAAAAATCCTATTTTTATAAATCTTGATGATGATATGGATGAAAATATTATTCATGATGAAAATGTTACTCCTCGTGCTTCTGATAGTGAATATGAACTTGTTGATATTGATAACCATTTATCTAATGAATTTTCTAAAGCACTTATCCTAGCTCCTAGACAAGAACACTGTGGCTTGGGATATGAACATAGCCCTTGTTTGGATCTTGTGATAGCTCCATCTATTGTGTTGGATGTTCCTCCTCTAGCGTGTTCCCTGCCTTCCCGAAACATTGATCAGCAAGATCGGGGGGTAGATGACGTGCTAGACTAGTTACATTAGCATAGCAGATTCTTTCCTCCTCTCTTGTGTTACTTCTTCTATATGTTATTCTCATTCTTCTATTTGTTTTCCTTAGTGTTGTCTACTTGAGGACGATGCAAAGCATTGAGATCTCTCGATCTCTCTCATGTTGACTCAAAAGACACATGTGTTCCCTTCTTCTAGGTGACCTTCCTTGATTGGGGAATGAAGAACAATTATGCATACATACATATGATATACATGAATAATCATACAACATACTGACCCCGAGGAAAGTGAAGTCACCTTGTGCTTTGTGTTTTGTGTCTATTATCCTTGGGCTTATCTCACACTTGGGGGCTAAATCCTTGTGATAACGTGCTCCTTTCCTTTCTCATTTCTTATATGTATCACTACCTTAAAGCAATCACCCCCGGTGAGGCGTGTGCAATCGCTTTAACATAGGGGGGCATACATCCCGTTCATATCTTTTCAAGATACTTGAAAATTTCTTGACAAATTTAGCTTTGCCTTGAAAATTTTTGATATCTTTCTTGCATGACTCATAGTGAGGGAACCTTACTACTGACAGTCATGGTTCTCCCTCGTGATCTTCCCTTTTACTTTGTCAATCCAAGTCGTAAGATCCTTAGTTCACTAGGGGCTTGGTGTATCTTGCCTCCTTGACATGGTGAAAGTTTTTCAATATTGTTTCCTTGTACTTTACCGGAAGTATGAGCGTACGCTTATACTCCCACTAAAGTGGGGGCTAAATGTAGCATCCTAAAATTGCAACACATGCAATTTCGACTGCATTTCGGTGTTCACGAGGGCGATGCAACACGCAACCTGAATGGAGACCCCGAAACTTGTCCACGACACTGAAAACTGCATTTTTCAAGCACCCTGGCCTGAACCTCCTTGCACCCTGCTGTCCCGGGAGGTGGGACCAGAGCGCCTAGCGCCCTGGTCCCCAAGACCAGGGCGCCCAGCGCCCTGGTCCCTGTGTCCTATTTGGGGCCCGGTCTCCTTTGGACTTCGGGTCTTTTTGTTTGTAATTTGGAAAATAAACTTTCCTGGTCGGCCTAAGGTCGGGAAAATCAGCCTATCAGCCCTAATTGACAAGTATATAAACTACATTTTTCTCTCTCATTTGGCATGAAGAGGATATGTGTACAAAGCGTGGAAACTATACTCAAGCATTCAAGCATTCAAACATTCAAGCATTCATTCCAAGTCTCCATTCAAGGCTAAGTGTTGCATTCAAGTCAAGGATTCAACCATTGAAGAGGAGATCACATACTGCATGCTACAACATACAACATACAACATCTATACCTTCACACATAAGGATACAAACATCCTTAGAACAAGGTATTAGTACTTGTTTTACAGTCATTTACATTTACAGCACTTGCTCATTTCTTGGTTAATTCCAAAACCGGGGTTTGACCTAAAGGCAAACCCCTAATCCCTAACCCCCCAATCGTCTTCGCTTTTCTGTGTGTAGGTTGCAGGTACGTGGCTGAAATTGAAGATCTGGAATCCTTGTGCAGAGACGAACAGATCCCCCTTTGTTTCACGGATTTTTCGGAGGACCATGGCGCTCGGGCGCCATCGTCTTGACAACTTTTGCTCAAATTTGCAGGACAGCGCCGTATCGACATTTTACTGCTAATTCCAGGTCCGCAACTTCATCCTATATCCCTATCTCAGTTTATAAGTGAATCTTTGTCACTTTCTATGCATTCCTAGCTTAATTCTTCTATACACATTCTTTACAAAAGAGGGTAGCCTTGCTTTCTTAACCCTTGAAACACATTTAGCATCCAATCTTGCATTGTGTGGGATTGGATCTGGTGGGTTTCAACCCCTCTTTTGAATGTAAAGTCTCTCCCCTAAGTGAAAACCATCAACCCTAGTGAATCTCCCTTCTCTCTCCTTGGAGTTGGAAGAGGGGAGAGCAACTAGGGTTCGATCACAATTTTCTGCTTTACAACTACAACACTGAACACCAAAAACCAGTCTCCATACTGAAATCCTCAACTCGATCAAATCATCACATAGCATCATAGAATCAATAAATAATGAAGTATCTCTCATTGATTTAGCATCCTAAATAAATAAACCAACCAAATCAACTCATTGCAATCACCGAATCACAAAAACATTTCTCTTCAACATAGGAATACGTTGATATCAATGACAACACCATGTCCTAGAAGCAACAATATCCAACCAGTCTTACATTCCTCTATACTTCTTCTATCATGCATTTTCTACAACTTTTTAAAATTCTTTTTAATCTACAATTAAACACAAATCTTTCTCTTGGAAAAAACATTAGTTCATCTAAGTGTTCCGTCTTCTCTTTTATTTGTCGACACACCTTTTGAACCCACAACAAAATTAGATGAGGGTTGAATCAATTCAGACCTTTTAAACACTGTTCTATCAAACTTTAAGAAACATTTAACTATTTTACACCAATATTAAAAACATCAACTATCAACACATTGACACTAGATATACATGAAAAAACCAACACGGAAAACCATGGTGAGAATAAAAATCACAATATAAATAAAAATGTGAAGAGGGGAAAATAGATTTGAAGGTCAAATGATCAAAACATAACGAAATAAACATGCAGAATGCTAAAATATCATTAAAAGACCATTTCACCTTGCTATTTTACCTTATCCTTCGGATTGAGCTTGATGAAGTGAAGGCGCCCCTTGATAATGCTCCACTTGATGTGCTCCTTTGATTGCTAGATGTGGATGGCTCTCCAATGTTGTGCACAAATGGAATGGATTTGAAAAATGATAAGGATGAGATGATCAAGTTGCCAAGATGATTTCCTGGGCTCAAAAGGGCAGCATAAACTTACTGGATTTCAAGATGTTTTGAATGAAGGGATGGAGCCCTATTTATAGGAAGAGGAAAGAAAAATGGATGGCTAGGATGGACTCAAGATGAAGGGCTAAGATTTACTTGTGAGTTCACACAAGCTCCAAGAGAGGGTGTGGAGACCAAGAAATATGCCTTAAAGGCATTTCGTATCGCCACACCCCACAAGATGCATTGGAGGAATTAAAAATTCTCCAAAAAAGGATATCATGGGGATTGGAGGAATAAAAAGGAATTAAAAATTCCTTGGGAGAGGGGATGCCTAGAGGAATGTGTGATTTTGAAAATCTTAAATTCACCTAGGAAAAGAGCATTTAAAGCTAGTGGCTGGATGAAAAGGACAAAGAGTTGACTTTGTGGCTAATCATGATGATTAACCATTAACGACTCATTAGGAAGGGGATTAGAGGAAATGTTAGGTGGGATTAATATTTGTAGGAGAATTTGACTAGGAGAGAGAATGAGTGGAGGGAATAAAAAATTAGAAGAATAATGTTAAGTGAGTTTAGGGAGTTTCTAGAAGAATGAATTAAGAAGTTGATTTGTAGGAATCATGTAGGTTAACTAATTAATTGAAATTAATTAGCTAAGAGGAAGATTTGTGAGGATTTGATTTTTTTTAGAAGAATAAAGAAAGGGATTGATTTATTAAATAAATCAATCATATGCTATAGTGACAATATTAATTATATTTAATTAATATTGAGAGGAATTTGAATTAACATTATTAATTAATTAATTATGTGAGGAATTAAAAATAATTAAAATAATTATTTTTAAGTGTCTACAAAATGATCACAATGTTTTAGGCTCATTTCCAAGGAACAATATGGACTTGCAAGGTTAACAAACAGAACCTTTGGGCAATATACAATGACTTGAACAACTGAAGCTCCCTAGTTTAGGGCAACATGCATAGAGTTGCCAAGAGACTCATTGTCTTTGGCAACATAAAGAATAAGAGAATTGAAATGAAAAGAATCTTCTAATCATGAAATTATCCTTAAACCACCATGTCAAGTGACCAATATCATGTCAAGATCATCTAACATCAACCATTGTCTTAGAGAACTGTCACACTGAATGTATCATCACCAAATCTCTTCATACTCTAACTTTCACACATCTGCAATACCAAATCTTCTTGGACATTATTCACATTCACTTAAAAATCAATTTGAACACCTTCCATCCATTGACTCATACATACACACTCCTTAAATATAGGTTAGATATTTGAAAACCTAGTTGAGGGTTAGCCACATGAAAAGCATACAATATTATAAAAAATAGGTGGCTCAAACAAAAAAAATTCAATGTGGTCCACTCCAGGAGATAGAGGGGAAACAAATCCACACAACACATGCTAAGAAATCCTCCAAAGTAAAAACCAAGCATAACATGTACATAAATTATAGGAGTTGAGAAAATACAACACCACAGGAGCCTGAAGATCTTCTGCAAGCCGAATAACCTGTTACAAGGAGAAGCAATGAAGCAAAATCTAAAGAACATACAAAACACAAAGAATATGCTCAAAAAGAGAGAGCTCAATATTCACAAAAATATGTAATGTGATTCTTTCCATGAAAAGAAAGAACTCAACCTTTAATAGGTCAAGAAACCCTAAAAAGGGAAAACCTAGGTCTGCACATAATAATTAATTAAAATAATTAATTATATGCACCTAAAGTTAGCTTAAGTGTACAAGAGATAAAGGGAACTTAAATAATTAAACAAATAATGTTTAATTAATCAAGTAAATCAAGTAAATACCTGAATACTCCAACACCCCCCCTTAAGCTAGACTTAGGGAGAAGCTAAAACCTAGAACAACTACTGAAAGCAATAAAGATGGGTCCCGGCAACAAGGCCTGATCAGGTACCCAAATACAATGAAATCTCTATGAACTGGAGAAATAGAGAAAACCACGTGGGAAAAAAACTCTACTCCAAAAAGAGACAGAAAAAATATCACTGAAGCATGAAGACCCTGCAAACTCTGTCGAAGAATAACTGTTGATCTGAAGAACATCCACTGAACTAGAACATGACCAGGTAGAGAAGACTGTAATCTTCATGAGTGCCCTCAAATGACACTACTCGAATCAGGAGGTAAACAAGGCAAAACAACTGAAATCGAAGATACAAATGGCATGAGAAACCAAAGCCTGAAGAGCTGATCAATCGAACCATGGAAGCAGTAGAACCAACAGGATAAACCTCCCCATACTGCGGAAGTGGGAGAGGGACAGGAACATTGAAAAGGACAGCCAAAAAACAACTGCATGACGAAGAACCAAGAACATCAAAGGTGCTGAGACAAATCATCATGAGGCGAATGTCGTGGAAGGAACACTCACTTGACAAAGGAAGATGGCAAACAAGGGCAAACATCAACCCCCTCATGGCACTTGATCAACACTGCATGTACAACAAGACACAATATATGCAAGATTCCAAGTAAACAATGCATGATGGCACTTTATCTCAGTGCGTTTGCATAATTACAAGCTACAATGATAAGAAGACTGGAAATAGAAACGAGAATCAAAATAGAGACACCCTACTCAGAAAAGAGATCCCAGGACCTGAAACAACCACGATATCCACTAGAGTGCTGAAAAGCAAAAAACTGAATAAAATATGCATGGAGGAGAAGTTGGAAATAAAACCCATTTTTTTGGAAAGTACACAACACAAGCTTTCAAAAAATATAAAGTTTTTGAAAAACGGAGCTTGGATGCTCATTCTATGTCTCTTGGAGTGCAAAAAAGAGACCTCACTTTGACTGTAAAAAAATACAATCAAACAGAAAAATTGGAAAAAATTACCAACACCATGAGGTCGGCCTCAGAACTAGCTTTCTGATGCCTATTCGTTCACCAAAATCTTACTCCGTATGCCCAAGATAGGGCCAAAAAACCAAACCCCCCCTTGAAAAAGCCAAAAAAGGGGGTCTGGTGGCCAATGGGTGGTCCGGTGGCCAGGGAGCGGAGCTCCGGTGGCGCACCAGTGGTGGTCGGGTGGCCGCCCGATGGCGGAGCTGTGGCCGGCGGGCCGGGCGGAGATTTCCCAGCGGCAAAGGAGGCCGGGCTGGGCGGAGCTCGGTCGGGGAGAGGAGCTGCGGGCGTCGGTCGACGAGCGGAGCAGTGACCGGAGGAACATGCAGCGGCCGACGGGGAGCTAAGCAGGGAGCTGGTGGAGGGCCAGGGCAGAGCACGGCCGGGGAGAGGAGCTGTGGGCGGTAGTCGGCGAGCGGAGCAGCGGTCGGAGGAACATGCAGCGGCCGGCGGGGAGCTGAGCAGAAGCTGGGGACCAAGCAGCGGCCGACAGGAGCGGAAGCTGGGGACAGGAAAAGAACGCCGGAAAGGGCCGCCGATAGGAGCCGCAGAGGCCGGATTGATAGGTCTGACAGGCCTATCAGTCCGGTACCCTGCGGTACCCCCAAACCCCAAAAAAAACTTCCAAATTTTTTTTTTTTTTCTTAAAAAGAAACAAACCCCCCCCCCTTTTTTTTTTGTTTGAAAGATTTTTTTAAAAACAAATTTCGGCCTGCATGTCGTAAAAAGGCAAAAAAAAAAATTTTAATTTTTTTTCTCGATCTACGTGCCAGGGCCGTACAGCCTAGATCTGAGAAAAAAATTCACCCAGAGGCTCAGGAACCAAAATAGGTCAAATTTTATATGACCATAAGGGTTCTCGGGCCTTCTGAGCACGATGGTGAGGTCCGTTTAGGCCCAAAGTGCTCAGAAAAAAGCTCAAACCCTAGGTACACAAAAAAATTCTTGAAACCCCAGATCTACTTCCAAAGCCAAAAATTTCAAAACAAGAACAGGTAGCTGCAGATCCAAGCTCTGATACCATATAGGAATTGAGAAAATACAACACTACAGGAGCCTAAAGATCTTCTGCAAGCTGAATAACCTGTTACAAGGAGAGGCAATGAAGCAAAATCTGAAGAACATACAAAACATAGAGAATATGCTCAAAAAGAGAGCTCAATATTCACAAAAATATGTAATGTGATTCTTTCCATGAAAAGAAAGAACTCAACCTTTAATAGGTCAAGAAACCCTAAAAAGGGAAAACCTAGGTTTGCACATAATAATTAATTAAAATAATTAATTATATGCACCTAAAGTTAGCTTAAGTGTAAAAGAGATAAAGGGAACTTAAATAATTAAACAAATAATGTTTAATTAATCAAGTAAATACCCGAATACTCCAACATAAATAATAAAAATCAACAACCAGTTGGCCCAAACATCTTCCATTGCAAATTACTTAATGTGGAGAAACACAAACCTCCATGAGACATAAAAGTATTCTAACTCAACCTACAATCCATATTTGGACAAAGAAGTATGATCTAAATAGGATAATCCAAATGGGCACATTGAAAACATAACACAAATGAAGATACCAGGCACAAACCAACATAAATCACTTGGGGAACATAAATACCACCACAAAATTGAACTAAAATACTACATGAACCAAATAAACATATCCTCAAAATTACAATACTTGAATTCAAATATCTGGAACCCATCAACCATTTTTCAGACTAATCTCATAGACACTCTTACTATCAGAAAGAGGAAACAACTAATCTCATCATTTGAGCAATCAAAAGACCTATAAATTTGACAAGGAGCAGCTCAGCATTGGTGGGTCCCCCACGTGCACGCGTATCTCAAGGCATTTGAATTTTGCAGTAGAAGGGCAAATTAACTAGCAAGCAAGTTAGAAAGATCAACGGTGATCAAGAAATATCTGATGGTTGTTGCTATGTCGCAATAGAAAGATGCCCGCTAGATACTCCCCGTGACTTGGCGACAAAGAACTTGTCGAAAAGGTGAAGTGCCCGGAATGAATACCCTAGTGACTGGCAAATTGGCGAGACAGGTGGTGCCCAAATGGTGGCTAGCTAGATGCACAGATAAACCAGAGAGTGACCTATTGAACAGACCTTGGCATCGATGGATGTCTAAAAGGATTCACCAAAAGCATCAGTTCCATCAACATAAAGTACATCCAAGAAATCAGGACCGTTCCCACTGATAAAATAAAAGGTATCGATGAAACTAAGGTATCGATGAGACATGTGAGCAGTTCCTCGAGGGAGGAAGTTAGGCCAAAAGAATAATATCGATGAAACCAAGGCAGGCCCAAGTCCAGTGGCAAGTCCAACTGGCAAGATAGGTGGATCTCATGAGCGAACCAGTGGCTGACACATGGTAGAAGGAAGCAGATCAGCCAAGGTAAAGGTCAGGTAGATCAAGGAAGATCAGACGGTGATGCGAAAGATACAACGGTTGTCTCTATACAGTGATGGAAAGAGGCTCGCCAGTTATTTCTCGTGACTTGGTGACAAAGCACATGTAGAAAAGGGTGAGTGCTCAGGTAGGTTAAAGATCAAGCAAGTTGATCAGAGTCGATGGGTGGGCAAAAATATCTAATGGTGGTCGCTATGGTGCAAGAAAAAGTTGCACGTTGGGTTATTCTTGTGACTTATCGACAAGGTAGGTCCAGGTCCAGTGGCAAGTTGAGATGGCAGTCAAGATGGTAGTGTAGATGGCAGACAAGGTGGACCCATGAGCGAACCGGAGGCTGACACATGACACAAATGAAGAGAGCAACTTAGAAGAGATAAATGGTGTGCAAGTTCTTGAAGATCTAGTGGCTATCGCTATACCATGATGAAAATTCATCCAAAAATTATAGTTGTAGACTTAGCGACAAAGAAAGGCTAAGGTCCGATAGTGGGTCTGGTCGTGCTGAGGTAATGTCGAAATGGCAGACAGGTGGCGCCTTGGTGGTGATCACAGACAAATCAAGAAGTGACACGCAGTAGAAGAGAGCAACTCAGGTGAGTTAAAGGTTGAGCAGGTCCAAGGAGGATCGAGCAAGTTCAAGATGATCCAACGGTGGTCGCTAAGGCACAAGAAAAATTTGCTCGCCCAGTTATCACCGTGGCTTGGTGACAAGGAGAGCCTAGGAAGAGGTTGGTTCGGTCTAAAGTCTTGAGGCTTTTAAGTGGAGCCCAGGTGGATCCACAGACAAATCGGGTTGTAGTACATGCCAAGGGTTTGCAGACTCAAAAGTGGGCCTGTTTTGAAGAAAAAGTAGAGGTTTAAAGACTGAGAAATTTCCTGTGGATATAGTGACAAACTATCAGCAGTCATAGCGGTTGAAGGATAATTTGTCAAGTGTTGGTTGTTAATGCAGATGATCAAGTAACTGGAGAGATAAAAAGTGAGTAGGTTCCTCTTTGATCTGATAGTGGTCGCTATACTGTGGCATAAAGTTGCTCAATGAATATCCATCCGGAGTTGGCAACAAAGAAGAGCTTCATCCCAGGCGGTTAGTGAGGCTGTGCTAAAATGGCAGAGCAGGGACTCCAGAGCCAATCAAGGGGTGCCACGTGGTAGAGCACAGAAAGAGATCAAGGAAGATAAGACGATCAGGATAGCTATTTGATTGTCTTGCCGATGACCCGATGGAATTGCCTTTGGTGATCGGGGTATTATCAGAGATCGAGAGAACTAGTTGTTTGCAAATGAGGAGTTGTTTTCTGCGTGAAAGATTGATGGTTGATTTCTGCATGAAGGATTAAGTGTTATATATCGTTGAAAAGCTCATGAAATAGGGAGATCATTTCAACAATCAGTTTCAACAGAAGTTTCAACACGAAAGGAGATTCCAAAGTTTCATGTAGATTTTTAGGCAGTGGGTTTTTCTTTTTTTTAGTGGAGCTATTTCTGGCGAGACTGACAGTTCTATATTCAGCAGTGAGGGTTTCTTTTCATACAACATTAGCTGGAGTCCTAGTTTTGGGGCATTATATATTATTTTTTACAGTATTATGCATGCGTTTTATGCCATATTTGGGAAAATTCTCCCAAGGCTTTTTCTCATGCAGATCTTTCTTTTTTAGGGTTTTTGGAGGACATATTCATCATGATATCTATATATTCTCTCTCTCTCTCTCTCTCTCTCTCTCTCTCTCTCTCTCTCTCTCTCTCTCTCTCTCTCTCCTTTTTCCCACTGGTTCTTTCTTTTTTGCATACACATTTTTACAAAACAACATTGTAGCTCAACAGTATTAGAGTTTTGTAACAACAACACTCCTTTAATTTTCAATAATATAGAAATAGATTTCCTTCTTGATACTTCTTGTCTAGTGTTGAATAAAAGATATTGATGATTTTTCTGTTATTTATTCTTCTCCTTTGATGTTCTCTCTTTCAAGCAATATTATTTCAGGAGGATACATGGTTAATGCAGGTTATAGATTATGTAATCTGATTTTGATAGGTTTGGAGTTGTGAAGATAGTTTATTTTCATTCAAGCAGGCTTCCTAATCATGACCTTTCTATGAAATATTTATGTATTCACATGTTCAATTGAGCTGTGAAGTAATTAGGGTTATTTGTTGAAGGTTTTGTGAGTTAAGTAGGTTGCAGATCTCAGATAGGATATTTCGTGCATCACCTCATTAGAATAGGTTTTCATTACATGCAAGCTTTCTATCCCTTTCCATATCAAAAGTATTTACAAGAGATTCACCAAACAGGAAGCCAACCTCATCTCTAGAGATTCACCTTCACTTTGAGCAACCCACAAGCTTGAAGGTATTTCGATATTTCATAGGATTGCTTGGTTTTTCACTTAGCATCACAGGTGCAATCCTCAGTGATACAATGGCTTCTAATAAAATGCCATTTGGACTAACCAATGTAGGGGCAACATTTCAGCGTGCAATGGATATGGCATTTCAAGGCCTGATTAACAAGTTCATTTTGGTTTACCTAGATGATGTAACTATTTTTTCTAAAAAGGCTAATGGGCATCTTGACCATCTCAGATAGGTATTTGAGAGACGCAGGGAATATGGAGTTTCACTAAATCCTAAGAAGAGCATATTTGTTGTTCATGAAGGCAAGTTGCTGGGATATATTGTTTCAAAGCATGGGATTTCAACAGATCTTGAGAGGATCACAACCATACTTGCATTTCCATTAACATCACATAAAAAGGGACTCTAGAGTTTCATAGGTAGGATTAACTTTATCAGAAGGTTTATTCCTAATATTGCAGTATTGATGTAGCCACTTATAGTCATGCTTAAGAAAAATATTCCTTTCTAGTGGATTAAGGAAGGTAAGAACAATTTTGAAGAAATTAAAGAGGCAAGTGTAGCAACTCCTACCCTCGTTAATCCTAATTTTAAGAAAGATTTTATTCTATATGATTTTGGGAGTGAGGATACTATTTCTATAATGTTGTGTCAGCAAAATGATGAAGGCTTAGAACAACCAATTGCTTTCTTGAGTCAGATTTTACATGATTATGAGACTAGGTACTCATTTGTAGAAAAGCATGTATTAGCAGTAATAAGAAGCCTCGAGAAATTTAGGCACATGCTCTCTAACAATAAGATTCATCTTATGGTTGCTCATCCTACAGTGAAAGAGTTTTTTCTCAGCAAAGACATAAATGATAAAAGGGCAGGTTGGATTACTAAGGCAATGGAATATGACATCTCTATCAAGGTAATCAAGCTAGTTAGAGGCAAGGGTTTATGTGAACAACTTGCTGGAAGTACAAAAAATAGTAAAGAAGAGGAGCAATAAGATGAGTTACAAAATACTTTAAAGAACTTAGATGGCTTACTTGTGGTGACACCTAATAATATGGCTTCTTTGATTGATTCTATGAAATAACCTAAAGCTAAAATTGTGTTTTCACAAGATGAGTTACCTTCGAAGGAAATTCAAAATCTTTATAATTATCTTATGAGTTCTGTTCTTATCAATTGTAATTCTATAAGATGAACCCTAGTGGACAATGGACTTGGCCTTAATGTTTGTACCATTGACTTATTTCAAGTGACAAATTTGTCATTAAAAAAATAGTTATAAAATGTTATCCTTAATGTTTACTTTGTGCATAAGATAGAAGCATACAACATGTCAATCTACACTTCAAATTCTCATTTTTTGCATAACATAGAAACATACAACATGTCAATCTACAGTTAAAATGCTCATTTTTTGGGGTAAAAATAGAATTAATGAAGAATAAAACCCAAAACAATCAGAATTTAAGAACAAGGGTATGATTGTGTAATAAATGAGGAAGTAAAGAAATGTTTCAAAAGACCAAACCATGCTTAGCATGGCAGATTTGAAGACTATAATTTTATAAAATGAGCCCCCCAACAACCCCCCCCCAAAAAAAAAAAAATAAAAAAAAAAATAAATAATAATAATAATTCATAGAAGTTCTGGTAAGAAACCATATGAAAGTTAAGATTGTTCTTTTCACAATCCCCTCAATTTGAACTCTCTTATACCAATGGTTATCTATAACAATGAGTTGATTATTTCAGTCCATTGAGTAATAAGCATGAAATAAACAAATGCCAATAAATCAATAGCAAGAATAGAGGAAACAAGATTGCATAGTGATAAATCTAAGATGAATAAATTTCAAAAATATAGAATTTGTAAAATCAATGGTAAAGATCAAACAACCATAAATATAGATTCAATCTTTTTACTTACAATGAGCTGTGGAAGCTTGCAAAAAAATATGGTAGTCACCACAATTGATAAAGAAAAGTAAAAATTTCTCTCAATTTAGATGAAAGAAACAGTGTACAAATATTCAAACAAAAATTATCTTCATTGCAATCAAACTCCTAAGAAATGTTGAGATGCAGGTGCAAGATCATATTCATACAACAATTTGTAAAATAAAAACAAACAATATAAAACATATTTAGAAAGTTCTTTGCCTAATAAAAAATTTTTGCATTACAATACGACAAGATTGCAAAAGCCAAAAAGGAATTAAATGTAATGAAATTTTTTTTTAACAAGAAAATTCATACCTTGGTCCTACACTTTTCGAGATAGCTAGACTCTCACAATTGCTCCACACAAATGAATGGTATGAATGTTTATTTTTTATATAAAATTTGATAATGTTTGTATATAAAATTTGGTGGTAAAAATAAAGGAGGAAAGTAAATCTATGAACTCACCTAACATTTTTTTTTAATAATAGTTGTTGCTTATTTTCAGTCCCTTTTTTTCATAGCTTATTTTCATTTTCTAAACTGTAGCTGCTCCTTTAAAATAAGAAAAGATTCTAAAATATCCTTTTCCTGAAATTTTCAATTAGCATGGGAACATTTTAATGCTTAAAATTAAATAGAAAATATACTTAAGCAGCTACATGAGGACATAGGATGAGGCAAGAGGAAAGGACGTCAGACAAGACACATGTATTTCCCATCCCACTGTAAATAGTCCATTTACTAATAATAAACCAAATCCAAAAGTAACAAACAGAAAATTAAGAATCAAACTAAATTTTTTTAAATAAATAATAATAAATTCAAGATATACAAATATTATAAACCCAAATTTATCCATTTATTATTACTTTTAAAACACGAATAGACGAAAACGTAAGTACACGATTCGAATCAATCCAACAAGGCCGGCGCAATATTTTATAGAAGTGATTTAGTGGTGCTTTTCATTTGACCAATAAAAATGGAACTCCCTTAACAGTTCATCATTTGTCATTAAAGAATTTTGCATCCTTATCCCACCCGTGACTTTCAATGCTCGGTGCTTGACTTTGAATCATAAAACCACGCGCTTAGCCGCCTCAAAGTCAACAGAGGGTAACAGTTTTCGCCAATATCTGCCGTGTTCCACTAACTTTAGTTGAATGCGCACATAATGCAGAGCTTGCTCTCGACTATAAATACCACACTCACTGAACATAGTTCGCAAATGAAACCGACTGACTGAAAAAGAATTCAGCCATGGCGACATATGCAAAGATTTTAGTGCTATTAATAGCTACGCTGATATTTGTAGGAGAGATACAGTTTAGCTCCTCACAAAACTGTGGGTGTGCCCAAGGACTGTGCTGCAGCAAGTGGGGATACTGTGGAACCACTCAAGCTTATTGTGGATCCGGTTGTCAGCAGGGCCCATGTACTTCTAATCCTACGCCATCGCCTTCTGTCCCTGCTGCATCCGGATCCATTGAATCCATTATCACCCGGGATTTCTTTAACCGGATTAAATCTGGAATTTCTGCTTCTTGCAAGGGAACTAACTTCTACACTTACGATGGCTTTATCAGCGCAGCTAAAGCTGGCAGTTTTGCTGGTTTTGGCACCTCTGGAAGTCTTGATGTTCGCAAGAGAGAGCTCGCTGCTTTCTTCGCTAACGTGGCCCATGAGACTGGAAGTATGAATAAAACTATTCAAATTTTACTTGTATAGTGAAGCCCTATAGACATCGTTGCTTGCTAATAGTGAAACCCTAATATGTTTTATCTGTAGATCTGTGCTATGTGGAAGAGATTGCAAAAGCTACGTATTGCCAGTCTTCCACAGAATATCCTTGTGCGAGTGGAAAGCAATACTACGGACGGGGGCCTCTTCAGTTAACCTGGTAATCTTATTTCCCGATAATACATTCTTAAGCATTCTTCAAATATGGCATAAGCACTAATACAAGTTGTTTTTTCCCTTTTTTCTTTCAGGAACTACAACTATGGAGCTGCTGGAAAATATGTGGGACTTCCTCTGCTGAATAACCCAGATTTGGTTGCCCAACAGCCAGACGTTGCGTTCAAGACATCACTCTGGTTTTGGATGGTGAATAGCAACTGTCACACCGCTATGACTTCCACCGGCGGGAAAGGGTTTGCCGGCACCATCAGAGCCATTAATGGCGGAGAATGTGATGGAGGACGACCATCGGCAGTACAGAGTCGAGTGAGTTCGTATCAGAAATTCTGTGGATGGTTGGGTGTTTCCACCGGTCCCAACCTTTCTTGTTAGTACTCATTACGTTTTGCATATATAAATAAATATACAAATAAAGGGTGTCACATGTAGCTACACCTGCAACCCTCTGTAACCCACTAAGGTTTCTTCACGTTATCAAGATAATATAGCCCACGAGGCATCTTGAGAATGGAAAGCAATTATGTGCATGCTTTGAACGCAAATTTAACTATACTAATTGTGGTACGACTAAAGAGGACAACCAACGGATCAAACCTCTCAGCATTTCCTTCTACATGAGGAAACGACTACCTTTGATTAACAAGAATTAGCTTTGAGGATTTTTTTAAATTTTTCTATGGCGCAACAAAAATTTGGTTAGGAAAAATATTATACTGTGCAAAGTGATATACATATTAATACTAAATTTTGATATTAAATACGTTTAAATTTAGTGGGAAAAATGATGTTTAAGGTGTTAAGGACAAAATAATCATAATGTCTATAATTTTTGTCTTTGCCTATCTTTTACTTTGGTTTAGATTTATGCATACGGCATTAACATTCACAATTGTATAATTGATCTAGCACATATAATTGAATTTATACTCACAATAATGAATTGAGAGAAAATTGACTATTGGAATCTACAAGTACCTTAATCATCTAAAATTTGAATCTTATAAGGATAGACAATATTTACAAACACCTCTGATGAATTTACTCAATCAGAAAGCTCATGTTCTCCTTTGCCTTAGATATTGAAACAATTTTTTGAACTTTGAAACAATTGTAAAAGATAGCAAAAAATAATGCAATAGACATATGATGATGTCACAATTATATAGTGCAATATGAATTCCTCTTTCAGCTCTTTTACATAGATATCATTTACATTCAAACATTCTTCTAATGATATTAGAATCATACCAGATGAATTAATGAATGTCATTGAATTCAACAACATAACATAGTGATCAATACACAAGTACACTATGTCAGCTCATGATGGCTAGATATAAAATTTAAATTTTCAATTTAAAAATTTAAAGTCAAAATTTACAACTACAAAAAAGATAGAGGCCATGTTTGCATCCACTAATTTGATATACAATAGTGACTAATGTATATAGGGATGAAGAGCAATCTCTAGTAATGAGTGATCAGGGGATTAGGATATAGTGTTGTTATAATCTAAATTCATGTAAGATTGTGTCACTTGTAGATTACTTATCACACAAAAGATATGCTAATCAAAGTGGGCCCAAAATATGGAGAAAATTACATGGGTATATACCATTTTGATCATTACATGTTCGTCCATTTTCATTTGCATTCCAATTAACTAGGTAGATGCATGGAAAATGAGAATAAGTAATTGACATAAAAATTAGTCATTTTTCAACCTTTGAATGATTATTAATCTACTAAAATTATATGGACTATTCTTGACTTCCCTATATAATGAGTTTTGTTTTTGAAACAATTAGTGTATTTCTTTTATTTAATCACACTTAGGCTTACTTAAGCCTACTTATTCGTCCATTTCTACTTGACACTTGTCCATGCAAGTTGTCAAGATCATTTAATAGTCGATTAGAGAGGGGTCGACTAAGTTTCAACACCTCCTGCTAGTTTAGTGGGAGACAACTCACCACTAATCATTGAGTGTTGGGTTCCACTTCTGATTCGACCCAATCAATCTTGCTATATTTACTCTTCATTTGATCTTATTCACCATGTTGACTTTGCTCATATTCGTCTTCTTATTGTTCTTGTGATTTATCTATATTTGATCTTGGTTGTTTCAGAAACCCACAAAATATAAATCAGCATGAAATGAGTAGCATGCATAGTATTTTAAAAATATGCACCCATCTGTGGTCGAGTAAGGGTGGACACTCTATGGTCACCAATAGATGTCTTGCCTTTGGATCAACTTAGTGGTCGATTTGTTATGGACAAGTAGCGTGCCACATCTGTGCCATACATAGTTCTTTTTGGATAGACTGTGTGGTGTTCCTGACATCACCTTAGGCTGGGTAAATCAGACAACTTGAACACCTCGACATCAAGTCGAGTAGACTGAGTGTTAGTTTGGTTAGCTAGGACAACAGGTTCTCCATATGTAATAATTAGTAAATAACTGTTTGCTAAACAAATTTTGTTAGATAGGGACAATTGTTTGTTAATTATTTGATCTCTTTTAGAAACTTCTAGCAACCAAATTTGTTAGGGTTATTTAGTTGTTATTAATCTTAGCCATTGATTGAGAATTAATCTTGATCGTTGGTTTTCCAACGAGATTAGCATAAAAAGGGGTCAAGGGTCATTTGGAGTATATGAAGTTTGTGGAGAACCTTGTAGTTTTAGCAAGTAGTCTTGCAGTGTTAGCAAGGGTGCAGTGATAGCATTGGGATATTAGCGGGGTGGAATCTTAGTAGGAGAAATTGGTAGGTCATCGAAGCTCTGCCAGTAAGAGGCAAGTGATAATTGTATCTCTTTATTTGTTGTAGTTAATATATATTCCTCATCTACAGTACTGGTTTTCCCTTCGAGGTTTTTCCAAGGACAACTATCTGAAAATATTGTCACTGTGTTGCATATTTCTTTCCGTGTGTTTTTTATTTGTGAAGTTGCTGCTGTGTTATTTTTCAGTATTTTGTAGTTAAATAATCTTTATGAGATAGGAGATTAATAATCAGTAATTGCAATATAATTTTCACATGGTATCTAAGCTAAGTAGAAAAAATTTATCCTAGGCAAAGGAAAGAAAATCGAGGGTTTATAAAACCTTGTTTGACCTTTTTAGAATTATTATTTCTTTTATCCCTTGAGATGGCCTCAACAGGTTTAAGAGATCAGGACATATTAGATGGAGCCTCAAATTTTGGTGTCTGGAAAGCCATAATTTCTTTATTGCTAGAAGAGAATGGTATCAAGGAATATGTTACCACTGTTGTGACTGTACCTACAGATCCAATACCTCTTGCAATATATAAGAAGGAAGATGCCAAAGCGAGGAGGATAATCCTTAATGGTGTTAAGGATCATATAGTTCCACATATCATAGATTTGGATACAGTGAAGGAAATATTAGACGCCATCCTGAA
Organism: Cryptomeria japonica; assembly: GCF_030272615.1. Classification (NCBI taxonomy): domain Eukaryota; kingdom Viridiplantae; phylum Streptophyta; class Pinopsida; order Cupressales; family Cupressaceae; genus Cryptomeria; species Cryptomeria japonica. The sequence goes on along the minus strand of NC_081405.1, from coordinate 315,101,284 downwards.
TTTGTACCAGAATGCGACCATTAGCCGGAAGCTGATTCTCAGAGAAAAGTTGAGGAATACTCAGATGAACAAGGGAGAAGATGTGACAAGTTACCTCACCAGGCTTAGACTTGTCAAGGATGAGTTAGCAATTGTTGGAGACAAACTAGGTGATGATGAGCTAGTACGGATAGCCCTAAATGGGTTTTCTAAGCAATGGGATGTCTTTGTTCAAGTTAATAATGGACGAGGCACCTTACCAAGTTGGGATCAACTTTGGAGTGATTTCATTCAAGACGAGCTTAGACTAAGCCTTGCCTGTAGATCCAACAGTAAGATTCAGAAAGGTGAGATGGACCAAGAAAATGTTGCCCTAGAAGGAAAAGGGAAAACAAAGAAGGGGTCTAGCAAAGGATCAAATCTATAAAGTGAGAAGAAGAAGAAGAAAGACTTGTCTAAGATCAAGTGCTATGGATGTCACAAATTTGGCCACTATGTCAGCGATTGCTTGCAAAGGAAGAAGAATAAGAAGGAAGGAAAGAAGCAGATGGCAGCTTTAGCAAGTGCAGATGAGCTCTCTAGTAGAATGGAGGATTAGTTTGCACTCATATCATGTATGGTTAGCTCAACCTCATAGAGTGTCTGGTATATAGATAGTGGGGCATCATTTCATATGACAGGAGTTAGAGAGTATTTCTCTAATTACAAGGAGGAGAACACTAGAATCCAGATCTCTATGGGGAACTTGTCCAAACTCAACCTAGTTGGGAAAGGGACTATTCAGTTTCAGAGGGAGAATGGAAAGCCAATTTCCCTTCATGATGTGTTGCATGTGCTAGGCTTGGGTATGAAATCCAATTTCTATATCTGTCCTTTAGTATAAAGGCTCATGTGTTGATCAAGCATAAGGATTGGAGATTACCCATAGCTATTGGAGTTAGGAGTGGTTGACTTTATAGGTTGTAGTTTGATACTCCTAAGACACTCATGAGCACCAGTAATCCTAGAGATCTTGGAGAGCTATGGCATAGGAGGATGGGCCATATACATCATGGAGCACTTAAATTGCTTCATGAGATTGTGACAGGTGTTCGAGAGTTGAGCACAGAGCATGATGATGTATGTAAGGGATGTGTGTTGGGAAAGTTTGCAAAAGCATCTTTTCCAGGGAGTGACACTCGATCTGAGGGAAAGTCTCTCAGAGGATACGAGTACTATGTTACTTTTATTGATGATTTCTCTAGGAAGACCTGGATATACTTCTTGAAGACCAAGGATGAGGTTTTCAGGCGCTTCCAAGAGTTTAAGGTTCTTGTGGAGAACTCGATAGGAAGGAAGATAAATTTTCTTCGATCAGACAATGGAGGCGAGTACAAAGGGAATGAATTCCAAGAGTTCTGTACCAGGGAAGGAATCAAGAGAGATTGGATTGTTCCTTACAACCCGCAATAGAATGGGGTTTCTAAGAGGAAGAATCGATCTATATCGGAGGCAACAAGGGCTATGCTACATGATCAGGACTTTCCTCGCTACTTATGTGCAGAAGCATGTAGTATGACAATATACATACAGAACAGGGTTCCACATAAGGCACTAGGGAAGATGACACCAAAGGAAGCTTTTACATGAAAGAAGCTAGATGTCAATCACTTCAGGATATTTGGAAGTTTGGCATATTGTCATATTCCAAGGGATACACGTACCAAGTTAGATCAGACTACAGAGAGGGGGTACTTTGTGGGGTACAGTGGAACCTCAAAGGTATATCAGATATTTATTCTAGGGACCAGGAGGATTATAGTTAGGCGTGATGTCAAGTTCACGGAGGACAAGGCATTTAGGAGGTTCAAAGATTTTCTAGCAAAGTATCAGAGTGAGAAGCTGACAGAAGCTCCACGGATAGCTCAATCGAGTCAAGGGCAACAAAGCTCGAGTACAGTCACTAGTACCAGTATAGGCTCAGGTGGTGAGATTTCACAGAGTATGGAGAAATAGGTGCCGAAAGAGATACATCAAGAAGACATGGAGGTTGATATTTCATCCTCTACAGTTGGGAGTAGGAACCATGAGGTTCAGCAGACACAAAGGAATACTCAGGATTTAGTGGGTACTCCTAGGAGGAGTAGTAGACAATGAAGACAACCAACCAGGTATGATGAATATGTTGCATTAGTTAGTTAGTTGGTAGATAGCGAACCTTATAGCTATGAAGAGGCTGCACAACATCATGTGTGGCAAGATGCAATGGTTGAGGAATATACCTCAATAATGCAGATTGATGTGTGGGAGGTAGTTCCTAGACCAACAGATAGTGCTATGGTTGGATCGTGCTACATCTACAAGATCAAGCATGGTGCAGATGGTAGCATTTAGAAATACAAGGCAAGGTTCATGGCAAAGGGGTTCTCTCAGAAGGAGGGAATAGACTATGAGGGGACATTTTCTCCAATGTCCAGGTATACTTCTATACGAGCTGTAATCTCAGTTTCAGCACAGATGGGATGATAGATCCATCAAATGGATGTCAAGACAATATTCCTAAATGGTGAGTTGAAAGAGGAGGTATACATAGAACAACCAGAAGGCTTTGTATCACACAACATAAAGACCCACATGTGTAGATTGAAGAAAGAATTGTACAGACTCAAGCAGGCTCCTAGAGAGTGGTATGAGAGCATTGATAGTTACTTGTAGGAAATGGGCTTTGTGAAGAGTGAGGCAGATACTAACCTCTAATACTTGGTAGTTGAGGGTGAGATTCTCATTCTTGTCCTATATGTGGATGACTTGTTTCTAACAGGTTCACTGGGGCTCATAACAGGGTGCAAGAGGGACCTTGTAGCAGAGTTCGAGATGAAGGATTTGGGACTTATGCACTACTTTCTAGGCATGGAGTTATGATAGACAAATGGAAAGATTTTCATTCGACAAGGGAAATATTTCATAAAAATCTTAAAAAGGTTCAGGATGGAGGATTGCACATGAATTGGATGAAGGTAGACACATCCAAGGAGAAGGATGTAGATCCCACCTTATATAGGTAGTTGATTGGTTCTCTCATGTATTTGGTCAACACCAGGACAGATATAGCATTTGCAGTAAACTCTCTTAGTCAGTTCATGGTTGAGACAAAGGGAGTACATTGGATAGCGGTAAAGCATGTGCTATGTTATTTGCGAGGTACAATCAATTATGGGATTAGGTATGCTCGAGGTGAAGGAATCAGGTTGATGGGCTATATTGACACAGATTGGGCAGGTATTACAAAAGACAAGAGAAGCACTTTAGGGTGTTGTTTCAGTTTGGGATCAGGAATTGTCTCTTGGTTCAGCAGGAAGCAGAAGTCTGTGGCTCTAAGCTCTGCAAAGTTAGAATACATAGTAGCTAGTATGGCGACATGTGAAGCTATATGGCTCCGGAAGTTGCTAGTAGCCTTGTTTAGTTAGAAGGCGGAGACTATAGTGATATACTGCGACAATCAGAGTTGTATCAAGTTGACTAAGAATCTGGTGTTTCATGATAGGTCAAAACATATAGACATCAGGTATCACTTCATCAGAGATTGTGTACAGCGGGGGATTGTTCAGCTATAGTTTATACCTACAGATCAACAGGTAGCAGACATTCTGACAAAGGCATTGGGGAAGGCCAAATTCATCTTCTTCAGAGAGAAGTTGGGTGTCATGCAAAGTAGCTTCCTCGCTAAGAGGGAGTATTAGTTTGGTTAGCTAGGACAACTGGTTCTCCATATGTAATAATTAGTAAATAATTGTTTGCTAAACAAATTTTGTTAGATAGGGACAATTATTTGTTAATTATTTGATCTCTTTTAGAAACTTCTAGCAACCAATTTTTTTAGGGTTGTTTAGTTGTTATTAATCTCAGCCGTTAATTGAGAATTAATCTCAGTCGTTGGTTTTCCAACGAGAGTAGTATAAAAAGGGGTCAAGGGTCATTTGGAATATATGAAGTTTGTGGAGAAACTTGCAGTGTTAGCAAGGGCGCAGTGATAGCGTTGGGATAGTAGCAGGGTGGAATCTCAGTAGGAGAAATTGGGAGGTCATCAAAGCTTTGCCAGTAAGAGCCAAGAAGTATTTGTATCTCTTGATTTGCTATAGTTAATATATATTCCTCATCTACAGTACTGGTTTTCCCTTCGGGGTTTTTCCAGGGACAATTATTTGAAAATATTATGTCACTATGTTGCATATTTCTTTTTGCATGTTTTTAATTTGTGAAGTTGTAGCTGTGTTATTTTTCAGTACTTTGCAATTAAATAATCTTTATGAGATAGGAGATTAATAATCAGTAACTGCAATAGAATTTTCACACTGAGGTCGCCAAGGATTGTGGAGGTGTTTGGCCCAAGTAGCCCGACATTTCATCTACACTAATCGTGTGGCATTGGGGTGGTTGGACAGAAAGACAAGGTTGGTGTGGCTTTGACCATAAATTATGTCGATGGATAGAGTATTTTTTTATTTTTTCCACTTTTGTAAAAATTTGGCCAAATAATTTTTCCTTGCAAAAAAGGGGCGAGAAAGTGAAAAATTTGTGATCCAACTAACTTTTGCAAGGCAACTATGATTTGAGTGCCATTTTTTTGCAAAAGTACATATTTTCTGCCACAAATCCATCTGGCATACTATCACACTCTTATTATAAAGTGCTAATTTGTGCCTATGTTGGGTTACTTCGTGCACTCCTTCTATAAAGTGCAAAAATAAGGGGGCACTCTCCTTGGGAGCATAGTCCAATCACATAGCCAAAGCCATAGGAGCTTTCTAGGTAATCAATCTTGCAAATAAAAAAATTCAAAAATATCTATATTGAAGGTGATTCAAAAAACATTATTGAGTGCCTTCTTGACAAATCCCCCACTTCATGGACTATAAAAAGTTGGATAGAAGAAGATAAATCTGTCTTATCCAACTTTGATAAGGTTAGAATTTCCCATGCCTTTAGGGAAGTTAATATGGTGGCCAAATATTTCACAAATAAAGGGGTCAAGTACATGGTTCGACAAACGTGGCAGACCTATAGTGAACTAGGAGCTGGCATTAGAGCCTTAATCGACTATGATATCACTCATGGGAAAGTTGTCATTTTTAATTATGATGAAGTGGAGTAGAGAATGGTATAGTGTCATCATTCAATATGGTGGCGACACCTTAATTACTTTTACGGGTGGCAAGGACTGGCATGTATTGTGGGTGCTTTGGTTTTGTTGTTGGTTGTCTGTGTGGTTCATTTTCTCTACGATCAATAGAAGAAAAGTCTGTGAGAAGATAAAGGGAAGAAAAAAGAGGGTTAAGTTGAACAATTTTGAGAAGCACAAGAAAATTTTGAATGTCTAGAGGCATATTGAGAGGGGGGACTAAGTCCTTTCCTCGAGAAGCACCATTGTGCTAACCCATAAATTACAAAGTATTTTGCTAAAAAATAGAAGGATGAAGAAGTTGTTCTCTCTAGGAGGAAGGTAAAGATTGATGAGAATCTTATTGGGGAAATCATTGGGCTCTCCACAGATGGGGTGAATTTCTTTTGTGATAGAAAGTTTTCGGATGTAGCGTTCATCAAATTTCCCAAAACTGATGAGGAAAGGGAGGCTTTGGTCAAAATTTCTAATTGTTATTTTGATGTTGGGAAGGTAAAGACGCTATGGAGGGAGGTGCTCAGAGTTATAATGGAATACATTATGTTGGATGGCATATTTACCATAGTCTATGACTACCATTTTTCCCTCCTCAATCATTTTCGTCACAAGGTGAGGATTTCATTTCCTACTACTTGCTTTTCTCTTTGAAACATAGTATTAAGAAACACCAAAAATCCCTAGGAAGTATCGTGTCCTATATACTGGCCCTATTTAGTGAATCCATGAGAATTTTTAAAATATGTTGGCCCCATCTAGCCCCATTTCGGCTCCAACCATGGAAGAATATAATAATAATATTAGTATTTCTAAGGACAAAGGTGAATGGGACACTGAATGAGAAGAGAAAGAGTTTGCCTCCTCCAAGAATGTGTCAAAGAAAACCCCATAGAGTAAGCCTTAGGATGAAAAAATTACCTCTATGAAAACCCTCATTGGCACTTCTCAAAAAGATAAAAACAAGGAGAAGGTCCCCACCAAGAAAAAGTTGGTTTCTTATTCTAAGGATTTTGTGGTGGATTTCTATATTTCCCTTGATTCTACTGATGGTTCTTATACCTCTTTCCCTCCAACCGATAGAGAAAATAGGCCTTGATTCTCTAGGGATCTCAGACCTGAAGACCACTACTTAAAGCCTGACTGGGAATTTCCTAATGACATACTGGCAATAGGTAGAAATGAGGTTATTGACTTCTTTAGGATTATTAAGTGTGTTTTTCATGAGATAAAGGACCTTAGAATAAAGAATAGGGTTGTCTCTAGTAAGATGGATGATATGGAAGCTAAAGGGGTGTCTCAGAATGTTGTTGGGGTTTTGTGGACTGAGGAAGAGAACATGTTGATGGTTGAGTGCCTTCAAAGAATAGTTGAGCTCATGGATAAAATGAAGAAGGAAAACGAAAAAAAATTAAGCATCTACAAGGGGAAATAGACAAAACCTGGGAAACTATGAATACCATAATGAAGAATAGCCACGAAATTGTGAAGAATTTTTCTACTTCTATGAACACCTCAGTGGATAAGATGGAAAAAACCCAACAGGGGACCCTGTTCATGGATTTGGAAGATGACAAAAACAAAATCCAGAAAGAAGATTTTGGTCCCTCGAAGAGGACTAGAGCCAATCTAAAGAGAAAAGTGAATTCCCTGCCTCAAGAGATCCTAATGGTACGATGAAAGAATAATTATCTAGTAGAATACTGAGAGGGGGAGGTGAATCAGTATATTGAAAAACTGATACAAAGTTCCCAAACTAAAACTTTGTCAAACAAATTAAACATATCTCACTCAAGATCAATATTCATAGGAATACTTGACATTAACTAGTTTATTTATTATGACAACTTTAATAGCAAACAATTTCAACATTTATGTAAATCAGCAATGCTCAATCATAACTCAACATATTCATCTCTCAATGCTTCTGCATAACATGCCTTATTAGAATTTAAGCATATCAACAAATAAAGTCACAACCACAAAAGCATTCACCACTTGACACAAATTCTTATACGTGGAAAATCCAAATATGTAAAAACCACGGTGAGATGGAACTCACAAGGATAGCTATCTAAACTCTTCTGAATTTTGCCCTATTAGGAGCGAAATCCTGTTAGAGCTTTATAATAAGTCCTGTTACAAATATGCCTTTTCAATCACCTGGTTGAGGGATATTACAAATATGCCTTTTCAAAAGCACAATACCCTGTTAGGAGAAATGCCACTAGAGGATTTAGGAATCCAAGCTAATGGACCACCTTGTTAGAGCTCACCCGGTTAAGGGATTTAACTTATGTTGTAATTGTTAGAAAACATCAGTTTTCTTGATATGTCTAAATAGCACTACTTTTTCTTGATCAAATCCTTCTATAACCTTCAATCTGCCTTCACTCAAAGTACAGATCCATTCACTAGTTTGGCAACTACACAATCAACATGTTTTCTACCAATCTTGCCAACAACCTTTACAACATCTTTCATCAACCTTATATAGAAATCAATTAGGTCAGCAACATAGTAAAAACCTAAATCTCATCATCGAGATTACAAATAAGTCAGTATAATCTTGACCGTTAGAAATCATGACAATCTTCTCAACATTCTTCAAGACAATTTCAACCGCTCCATGATCACCACTTCATCAGACTGTGTAACCCATCACGTGCTATGCATTAGATGCAATCCACTTTGCTCCTTCCCTAGACAAGAACAAACACACCAAAACAATTTGAATATATCCTCATTTGGATGATCACACGTGTCTCCATCATTACCCCTTATTAGATAATAAACCATCAAACTTCGTTGGTTAGGTTTTAATAGCTGATAGGATTTTACCGATTATATTACATAGAAAGGTTTAACCCTTTATACCAGTTTACTGGTTCAACTCAGAAATTGTGCATACCGATTTACAACATGTTCCACAAAGCTCTTTTACTAGTTACTTAGCCAATGGAAAAAATAATAATATCAGCAATATCATGAATACCATTACCGGTTCAATTGACATCAATGACAACATATCGTTAATGCAATCTCTATGCAAAATACCAACAATCTCCAAATGGCAACAATCTCCCCCTTTGGCATTAATGGCAATACAAATATCAATGCCTCTGATTTCTATTGAGATTGGTGAATCTAAAAATTCTGGTTTACATTACCAAGTATTCACCTTGCTCTATATGTCTTTAGCCTGCCACTAGTTCACTTAATCAGACACATAATTCTTCTCCTTAATCACATAATTCTTCTCCCCCTTTGATAGCAATGCCAAATTGAAAGTAAAACATGTAATTATGTTGTCACTATGATGTTGATGCTCCCCCTATGGAATACATCCACTCTTTCAATAGTCCATATAAGATTCTAAAAGTAATTCAGGGACTCGGGGACTCGTGCAATTAGCATCATATTCAACTAACTTCATGAAGAGGGACAACCCCCAATTGACTTCTAAGATACTTGAAAGTGGTCTTAGGCAGAGGTTTGGTAAAGATATATACAAGCTGCTCCTTGGTAGAAACATGCTCCAAGATAACATCTTTACTTTGAACTTTTTCTCTCAAGAAGTGATATTTCAATTCAATGTGCTTAGTCCTTGCATGCAAAATAGGATTTTGGAAATGTTTATTGCACTTGTATTATCGCACAAAATATTTATAGGTTTATAGATTTCCATCTTTAAACCTTCCAAAATGTGCCTCATCCACATAGCTTGTGTGCAATTCATATATGCTGCTACATACTGAGCTTCAGCAGTAGATTGTGAATTGCAACTCTACTTTTTTCTACTCCAAGAAACTAGCCTTCCTCCAACAAAGAATGCTCCACCGGTAGTACTCTTCCAGTCATCAATGTTTCCTGCCCAATCAGCATCTATGTATGCTTTCAGATCAAAATTTCCACCAATGGATACCATAACCCATAGTCAACAGTACCTTTTAGATATCTCAAAATTCTCTTGGTTGCCATCAAATGTGCCTCCTTAGGACTCTTCTGAAATCTAGCAACAATACCAACTTCATGGACAATATCTGGTTGACTTTGAACAACATAGTGTAATTTGCCAATCATTGACCTAAATTCCTTTTCATCTATAGACTTAGATGCATCATCTTTAGACAATTTACAACCTGTAACCATTGGGATTCCAACTGGTTTACAGTCACTCATACCAAAAGTTTTCAAAACTTCTTTCACATATTTGGATTGAATAATGAAAATGCCATTCTTCATCTGATGTATCTGTAAGCCTATGAATTTTTTTATTTCCCCTACTAATGACATCTCAAATTCATTCTTCATTACATCTGCAAAACAATTACTCATGTCATCATTACCTCCAAATATAATGTCGTCTACAAATACTTCACTAACCAGTATTTCATCTCCTTCAGACTTGAGATAAATGTTGTTGTCATCACTAGTTCTAGTAAAGCCTATCTTCATCAGATGAGTATGAAGCCATTCATGCCATGCTCTAAGTGCCTTCTTTAATCCATACAAGGCTTTATGCAATTTGCATACCATGTCTTCCTTGTTTGTCAATGCATAACCATCAGGCTTCTCTACATAAACCTCTTCCTCCAGTATCCCATTCAAAAATGCAGACTTGACATCCATCTGGTATACCTTGAACTTCTTATGTGCTGCAAATGCAAGCAATGTTATAGCACCCTCCAATCTTTCTACTGGTGCAAAAGTTTCTCCATAATCTTCTCCTTCTTCTTGTGCATAGCCTTTGCATACTAATCTTGCCTTGTTCTGAATTACAACACCATCTTCATTTAATTTGTTTTTGAACACCCATTTGGTACCTATAACATTCTTGTTTACCGGTCAGGGTACTAGGGTCCAAGTGTGTTTCTTCTCAATTTTATCGAACTCATCCTCCATAGCTTTCACCCAATGATCATCACCAAATGCCTCTTTAGCAATTCTAGGTTCAAAGGTGGAGATCATGCAAGAGTTCTCTCTTAATCTCTTTCTAGTTTGTACTCTGACATCCTTGTCTCCAACTATCTGTTCAGGGTTGTGATACAGTCTCACATACCTAGGTAAAACATGATCATTCTCTTTAGGTTCAGCTTCATTATTGCCATCTTCCTCTAAATTTATTTGTTCAGGTTGAACACCTTCATCAGGATTTGCTTTACCGGTTTCTAATTTAATAGTTTCAGGTTCTAAAAGAAAAATGTGAGGATCTTCATCCTTCTTCTCAGAACTGGTTCCTTCCAAAATTTCAGGACATTCATCTACATGGACATCAACACTTTCAACAATTTTCTGTGTCCGGTTGTGGAAGCATTTATAGGCCTTACTCTTGGTGGAATAGCCAATAAATATGCCTTCACCACTCTTAGCTTCAAACTTTCTTATGTAATCACCTCTTTTAATAAAATATTCACTTCCAAATATTTTAAAATAGCTAACATTAGGTGATCTCCCATACCAATACTCATATGGGGTCTTGTCCTTACCTCTTTTCACTAGAACCCGGTTCATTGTGTAATTTGTTGTACTTACAGCTTCTCTCCAAAATGTTTTTGATACACCTCCTTCTATAAACATAGTCTTGTTAGCTTCAACCACTGACCGGTTGTTTCTCTCTACTATACCATTCTGCTATGGTGTCCTTGGTGCAAAAAGCTACCGCTTGATACCATTGTCATCACAATATTTAGTGAACTCTACAGAAGTGAATTCACCACCTTGATCTGTTCTTAGACACTTTATCTTTTTCCCACTTTCTTTCTCTGTTAAGGCTCTAAATCCCTTGAATTTATCCAAAGCTTCATTCTTATCCTTTAAGAATGCAACCCACATCATCCTTGAACAATCATTGGTGAAGATCATGAAGTATCTATCACCTTGAATGCTTCTTGTTCTAATTGGTCCACTTAGATCAGTATGAACCAAATCTAATAAGTTTTCTATTGGGAAAGACTTGCTCTTAAAAGTTGAAGAAGTCATCTTCCCTAATTGACAGTTTTTACAAAGAGCATTAACCGGTTTGTCTAGCTGAGGCAAACCTCTTACAATCTTAGACTTGCTTACTTAAATAATATTATCAAAATTAATATGAAAAAATTTCCTATGCCAAAGCCAACTATCATCCATATTTGCAATCAAACAGTTGCTAACATTAGGATTGAGATGAAACAGATTACCTCTGGTCTATTTACCGGTTGAAATTAATTCACCTTTGTTGTCAAAGATTTTGCATATACTATTTCTGAATTCCACTGGGTATCCTCTATCATTAAGTTGTGCCACACTAAGAAGATTGTGCTTTAGGCCTTCAACCCATTAGACTTTGTCAGTACTGCTTTTCCCATTAACATAAATAATTCCTTTTCCTTTCACCATACAAGGTGAGTCATTGCCAAATTCGACAACACCGCTATCAAATTCAATCATCGGAGTTATCCATTATGGATACTAGTGCCTTCTGATCTGGTATTTCTTCCTTAATGGCTACAAACACAATATCTTCACCATCATCATCATCAGATTCTTGATCAGTAGCACCACTGTCAATAGCTACAAGACAATCTCTCTTGCTTTTGCCCTTGTACTTCTTAAATTTGTCTCTTTTGTATTCATTTTCACCATTAGGGTAATTTGCTGCTATATGACCAATCTTGTTGCATGCAAAACATTTTAAAGGTGGCTTACCTTTATATTCAATGGTGCCTCTAGGAAGTCATTTTGCCAACAATGCTTTGAGATCCACTAAGCCATCATCATCTTTAACATCTCTGTTGGATCTAGATTCATAGTTATGGCCGGTATCTCTACTTCTTTTTACATATGGGTTAGAGACAATAGCTCTAAATGCAAATTCTGATCTCTGTACACTACCGTCATAGCCATTTTGTTCAAAAGTAGTAAGTTTGCCAATAATAGAGTCGAGTTACCTTTGTCTTCTTAATTGATTTCAGCTCCTGAATAGCTACAACTCGGATAGCATAGACCGGTAGCAAGGTTCTTAGTACTTTATTGATTATTGTGGCATCTTCCACTTTCTCTCCTGCACTCTTTATCTCACCAACTATCTCTTTAATCTTTTGACCATACTGTTGGATGTTCTCACCTTTAGACATTCTCATGTCGTCAAACTTTCCTCTTAAGCTCTCCTCTTTGGCAATTTTAACATGTTCATCACCACTATAAATCTCTTCTAATTTCTTCCATACTTCATGTGCAGTTTCAAGACCATGAACATCTACATATTCAACATCAGACATGGAACTGATAATAGCTTCTAATGCCTGGTGATTTTCTTGTTGTTCTTTCTTCTGATCATCAATCAGAATTCCAATAGGTGTTGTATACTTATTTTCTATATGATCCCAATACTGTCTACCAAGACTCTTAATGTAAATCTTCATCCTATCACTCCATATTCTATAGTTATCTTTGTTAAACTTTGGACCTTCTTTCTTCATCATGATCTACAAGATCTTTTCGTCAAGTTGTTAGGCTTTTAGATTAAGAGGACCTAAGATGCTCTGATACCAATTGATGGTATGATGAAAGAATAAGCATCTGGTAGAATACTAAGAAGGGGGGGGGGGTGAATCAGTATATTAAAAAACTGATACAAAGTTCCCAAACTCAAAGTCAATCAAACAAAGTAAACATATCTTAGTCAAGATTAATATTCATAGGAATACTTGACATCAACTAGTTTAACTGTTCTGACAACTTTAACAGTAAATAACTTCAACATTTATGTAAATCAGAAATGCTCAATCATAACTCAACATATTCATCTCTCAATATTCTACATAACATGCCTTATCATAAATTAAGCATATGAACAAATAAAGTCACAACCACAAAAGCATTCACCATTTGACACAAATGTTTATACATGGAAAACCCAAATAGGTAAAAACCATGGTGAGATGGAACTCACAAGGATAGCTATTTGAACTCTTTTGAAGTTCTTCCTGTTAGGAGCCAAAGCCTATTAGAGATTTACAATAAGTTATGTCAAGAACTAATTCCGGTTAGGAATCACTCAGTTAAGGGATCTTACAAATATGCCTTGTCAAAAGCACAATACCCTGTTAGGACTAACCTTGCTGGAGGATTTAAGAATCCAAGCTCATGGACCACCTTTTTAGAGGATTTAATGATTAACCAAGCTTGTTAGAGCTCACCTAGTTAAGGAATTTAACTTCTACTGTAATTGTTAGAAAACAATAGTTTTGTTGATCTGTCTGAATAACACTACTTTTGCTTGATCAAATCCTTCTATAACCTTCAATATGCCTTCACTCAAAGTGAAGATCCATTCACTAGTTTGGCAACTACGCACTCAACAGGCTCTCTACCAATCTTGGCAACAACCTTTACAACATCTTTCATCGACCTTAAATAGAAATCAATTAGGTCGGTAACATAGAAAAAACCTAATTCTCATCATCGAGATTACAAACAAGTCAGTACAATCTTGACCGTCAGAAATTATGATAATCTTCTTCACATTCTTCAAGACAATTTCAACCACTCCATGATCACTACTTCATCGGACTATGTAACCCATCATGCGCTGTGCATTAGATGCAATCCACTTTGCTCCTTCCCTAGACAAGAACAAACACGCCAATTTTTTTTGAATATATCCTCATTCAGATGACCACGTGTGTCTCCATCATTACCTCTTATTAGATAATAAACCATCAAACTTGGTCGGTTAGGTTTTAACAATTGATAGGGTTTTACTGGTTATATTACATAGAAAGGTTTAACCCTTTATCCCGGTTCACTGGTTCAACTCACAAATTGTGCATACTGATTTACACCATGTTCCACAAGGCTCTTTTATCGGTTACTTAGCCAATAGCAAAAACAACAATATCAGAAATATCATGAATACTATTACGGGTTCAATTGCCATCAATGACAAGATATCATTAATGCAATCTCTATGCAAAATATGAACAATCTCCAAATGCCAATAGATCCAAGAGGTGAAAAGGTGGCTCGGGACTTGACTAACCTTGAGGTTGAGATTGCTGACACCTTAAAGTCCTTAGGTTAGCTTTGTTTGTTTGGTGTTGGTTTTTTGCTAACTTCTAGTTTATAGTTGTTGTCCTTTTTTTTTGTGTTATGCAGCTTTCCTTTCTATGTGAACTTTGTTGAATATTTTTACCTAGCTTGTAAACTCTATGGTTTCGGGTCCCCATAAAACCTGTATTTTCCTTAATCAAAAACAATAATCAAGTGGGGTGTTGTGTGGTCTATTTTTCTCACTTTCTCCAAAAGTGTCTCAAGAAGTGATTTCTTCATTTTCCGTATTCTACAAAAGAAACAATCTAAGTATAGAAGCATGGATTCTAATGTGACTATACAACCTCTAACACCTTTCAATTATCATGATTGGAAGTTGAAATTAATTCTTGTGCTTAAGAATAAAGTCTTATTTAGGGTAACAATGGAAACAAAAAAAGAGGCTAATGCAACTAAGGACAAAGAAAAGTATTTCAATAAGTGTTACCAAGCATTTGGTTTCTTGTGTTTAAATCTATCTCCTGGATTACTATCTCATGTTGAGAACTTGAAAACGCCCAACGAATTTTGGTAAGCTCTTAAAAATATATTCAAGACAATTGATGAACTAAGAAGTTATCTATAGGAAAATCAACTCTTAGGTCTAAGTCCTAGAGATTTTACTACTTTAGAGTATTTTTTCACAAAATTCAAATCTTTAAAGTTCGAATTAAAATATTGTGAAATTAACAAGAAAGAGGATTAATTAATCCTTTCCATGCTTTCCAAACTAGGTCTTGAATTTTTTGTGTTTGTCTCTACTTTTAATCTACTAAAAGAGGTCTTGGTAGCTCCTGAAAAATGCCCACAGTAGACTACTTCGTTTCAGATCTATCAAGGGAGCAAGAAAAGTTGATTCATATGGGTGCTTTGAAATCTACTAATCCTCAAGCTCTAATTGCACAATATGAAAAGAAACAAAATGCTAAAGGAAAGAAGAACACTAAAAAGGAAAATGAAGGGAAGGAAGGATAGAATTGATAACTTTAAGAAGGATAACTCTTCTCAACAAATTAAATCAACTATTGAGAAAGTTACATGTTCATTATGTAAGAAAATTGGTCATGAAGAACATCAATGCATGAAAAACAAAATTGAGGACCTCACTTTTCTACTCAAAAAAAATAATATTGAGGTAATTGATTCTATCAAAGCATCTTCTTCAAATCAGGAAAATACTAAGGACAAAGAAAAATTAAAAGGGAAATCCTTAGGTGCTACATCGCCATTATCTTTATCTCCATTGATTATAGATTTTGATGCTACACACCATGTGGATCCTCTTGCAAGATCTATATTTTAACACGCTAATATAAAGTGCCACACCTCTTTGTACTTTGTCATTGATATCATATTTGATGTAATCCTCTTGTACTCCATAGATTAGGAATATCTTGTGAGACTTGGTTTAGGGCTCTAGTTGTGACTTAGATTGTATTGATCTACCATTAATGAGTATTTAGTTGATGCTCAAAGCAAATGTCTCCATGCCCGATCTTCATTCTGTTGCAATGAGTGATTCATTGGTCATTCTTCATTGACATTGGTACCTAGTTATATCACACTTTGACATTGTTGGTACAACATTGGCTTCTTTGTAGTAGATTCTATCTTAAGGTGGGGCTTCATGGTCTTCTCTTATTATCTCTTTTTTGGAGGATGGTGTTTTCCCAGTAGGTTTTCTATCTTTGTCCTCTTATGAGATATTTCAATGTACATGGGTACCTCACCAGGATAGTAGCCAGGACCCATTTCTATTCTTGTCCTCCTAACCTATGCTTTAAGGGAGGTGTTAGTGTATTTATTTTATTTAACTTCACTTAGGCTTACTTAAGCCTACTTAGTCATCTATTTTTACTTTACACTTGTCCATGCAAGTTGTCAAGATCATTTAGGAATCAATTGGAGAGGCGATGACTTAATTTTGACACCTCATGCTAGTTTAGTGGGAGGCAACTCGCCACCACTCATTGAGTGTTGCGTTTCAACTTCTAATTCGACCCAGACACTCTTGCTATATCTACTCTTCATTTGATCTTATTTACCATGTTGACTTTGCTCATATTTGTCTTCTTATTGTGCCTGTGATTTATCTTTATTTGATCTTGGTTGTTTAAAAAAGGATCAACAAATATTAATGAGCATGTAATGAGTAGCATGCATAGTATTTTAAAAATATATACCATATTGAAATTGATTGAAAAGGGCCTACCCTAAAAATAATAAAAGTAAAGAGTAGAAGATTAACATAATTTATATAATATGAATATTGGTAAAGATACAACTAAGTTTAAATTTATAAGGATATTAACTAATAAAATAAGATACACCATGGCTATATATACAAAAAATAAGACCTTACTCTATATATAGTTAATGACAAGGAATATGACAATGTCAAAACATATTTTATACATAGATTTTTTGGTAAAGATGATCTATCATATGTGATAAAAGAATGATAACACTATATAAGTATTAGTAAAATAAAACTCATGAGGAAACATTAGCAATATAGGTGATTTCCCCAAAATTGTTGCATACAAATGACACAATAAATCAAAGGTATGGGAAAATGATTAAACTTCATAAATATCACTGGTACTATAGTCTAGAATAATAAAAAGATGCATACAATGCATGTCTAAAAAAAATATTATTTACTAATCAAATAAAACATATCAATGCATAAGCATGTAATTACTTAAGATAGAGCATAATGATATTCAAAATATTTTAACAATCTTAATGCAAGAAATCATCTTCATCAAATAATCATTTAAGCTTAGTAATGCCATTTCATATAATATGTAAATAATGTTAATGATATCATGCAAAAATTGTCATATAAGAATGTGAATGCATACAAGTTATGTTAATAAGGTTGATTATATTGAAAGATGTGCCAATGAATTTAACAAAAATAAATATAGTGTTATATGATAGAACATATAAATAATTCAATGCTTGCCCCTTATATCATGAAATATGTTATCAAGACTAGAAGCAATACAATTTAACAATATAACTAGATACTTTACCATTTTTGTATCTAGATTGGGTTTAAAAGAATGCTATTTATTTTAAACTATAAAGTAATGATTAGGGATCCCCAAAAATAGTAAATTTAACATATTATTTTTCTTTACCATTTATACTCTTAGCATTTGAAAAAAGAATAAAGTCTCCAAATTAAAATATCCTAAAAATAATTTCTTTATTTAAGTTTTTTTGATTGCCTTTTATATGTTGATACATCCTTTAATAAATTACCTTTTTCTCTTATCAAGTGTTTCTATCAATTATCTACTGACGTGAAATAACTAATGGCTAAATACTTAAGGTTTTTTTAAATACACATATATCTCCCTATCTAAGGAATTAATCAATAATTTTTATCACCCCAATGTTATTTATTTAATTGTTTCTTTATCTTAGGGATTAATCCATATAGGAGGAAATATATTGAGAGACTTGTAATGCATTACGTCTTTTTGCCAAGAATCATATTTTTTGTTAGTAAGAATGATTAAAAAAGGACAAGTTGGATAATACATAATTATTACAATGATACACTCTTGAAATGATAAAAGAAAAGATTAATACACTTTAAGCAACCAAAATAATGTAACTAGATCAAAGAAAAATATTCCAAAGTTCTAGCATATCTGAGTAGTCCTCGATAATGTAAAGATAAAAAAATAATGTTAAATGTACATAACACTAAATCATGAAAAGCACATGAATGGATTTATAGAGCTCCTTAATACTTTTTAAATACAAAAAGAGTCATAAAAATAAAAATATAGATAAAAACTTGTCATATTGAGAGCTATATAAATAAGATATTACATCAATAAATATAATAATGAATTTGCATGAAAATATGAGAAAATGTCTTTCACTACTACAAAATTCTTGAAACCATTTTTTTGTCAATAACTTGTTTATAAATTTTGACACACTATTAGAAAGTTATGGTGATTTTTCTATTTCTAGTATAGTTGCCAAAAACAAAAATTTCTTTAGGAGCTAGGACCTTGGGAAACCATATGACCTCAACACTAATATTTGATTAAAAAATCTATTGGTGACACCACATAGGTAGTGGTGGTGTTGTGAGCTATGAAAAATCACACACCACTTCGTAGTGTTAACTCTCATCTAGAGCTTACAAGAACTATCTATTGTGATCATATGGCCCAATAAACTTGTCATTTTAAAATGATTTATTAAAATCATACTAGCACAATTTGATAGTTACACTACAACCAATGATGTAGGATACTAGGAATGGATGACGTAGATGAAGATTCCTCATAATATATTGATACCTAGAATTTTTTCTTAATAGCAACTATGTATGGTGAAAATGGATAACAATAATAACAATATTGAAAGGCTAAATGAATTCAACCACAAAATCCTAGCCTAACAACAACAAAGATCCACCATAACATATGAAGATTACCTAAGACAATGCAAATCACAAGAAATCACAAAGATTATACCATCACATGTCCAATAGGGTTTTGATCTCCATTCTTCCTATCTCCATTGATCTTGCTTGATATATTTGCTCTCAGATTTTATATGCACAAGAGCTCAACAAAGAACGGAATGTGGTTGCCAGTAGGATCGTAGTGTAGTCAATTGATCAAGTAGTTAGGGTTTGATAATGAAGAAGGCATCTCCTTAAATAGAAGACACAATATGAAATGGAGGGATAAGATTGAGAGGTGTAAAAGGAGGTCAGCTAGGATTAGAGGGTAGGTATAAGAAATAGTAAAATAATGAAAGAGGTAGGTAGTGTATGAATTAAGAGATGAATGACATGTGTCATGGGTGGAAAAAGATAATGACTTAATTAAATAAATAAAGATTTATTTAATTAATAGAAGAAGTGGGATTAATTAAATAAATAAGATATTTATTTAATTTAGGAAAATGATAATTTAAATAAATAAATGTATTTATTTAAATGAGAAATAAGGCTAGAAGAGGATAAATGAATTAATTAAATAAATAAAGATTTATTTAATTAATAGAAGAATTAAGCTTAGATAATTAAATAAATAAAATATTTATTTAATTAGACTTGACAATTTTAGGTGTCTACATTTTGCCCCTCTTTGAGACAATGTGGCTTGTCACGTTGTTTCAAAGAAGATAAGATGAACTGATACAGAGTTGCCCCAGAATGGGAATGATATGCCCCCTCGAGAGATTGGATGAAAAAGTCTGGAAAGATTGCAGACAATCTCTCGATAAGAAAGAAAGGCTAGAATGGAATGGCCGGATAAAGTGACAAAGTCACGGGATAATGAAGACTGACTCGGGAAATGAAGGCGAGGGCTAGGGTAGGCTATAAGATAGACCACGGGCAAAAGACATCCTCATTGTCATCTACACCCTCACGAGATCATAGTGCAGAGCGAGAAAAAGAGCAGCAGCAGTCAGCAGCGATGGCTTTCGTACACAGATTCGATCGCGTTCGCCGATTTCAGAGGCCAGCAGAGGCAGGAGAGCCGGTAAGTATCACCAAACCTCCTCTTACTTTGACGCATTCAATTTTGTCATTAATGCATGCTAGTTAGCAATAAATGCGCTTAGGAATAGGGCACAAAAAAAGTGCAAAAATGTGCAACCGCGTTTGCGTCAGTGCCAGGCGCGTCTGTGTCCTCTAGGCGCGTCTGTGTCGGTGCCAGGCGCGTCTGCGTCTGGAACCGCGTTTGTGTCCAATGCGGGCGTGTCTACGTCCTGAAGGGGCGTTTGTGTTGCAAAGTCGCGTTTGTGACAAATGTAGGCACATTTATGTCAAACAGGCGCGTTTGTGTTGTTCAGGTGCGCTTGTGCAGTCTATAGGCACGTTTGTGAGTTAGAAACGCGTTTGTGTCTGAAAATGCAAGGTTTTGGTCTTCTAGGTCAAATCGGCAGTTCTGTGATGAACATACGCTGTCGATTGGATAAGCTGCTGAGAGGATACACTCAAGCAGGTCCTCTAGGAAGACTAGGATAGATCAAGGCACTTTGTGATGAACAGGGAGCACCAAGATAGAGTACTTTGTGATGAACAGGGAGTACCCAAAGTATGAGCAGCACTTTGTGATGAACAGGGAGTGCAAAATGTGAGTAACACTTTGTGATGAACAGGGAATGTCACACATGTAGTACTTTGTGATGAACAGGGAGCACTACTAGGATAGATAGAAACACTTTGTGATGAACAGTGAGTGTCACTAGAATAGATAACCATATGCATTTAGATAGCGAGTAGCATTTTGTGATGAACAGGGAATGCCACCATGACTGACATGATTGATTTGTTTGACTACAGGAGTATTTGCCTATGCTAGAGTCACGGGAGAGATTCCCGTCCACACAGAGGTTGCGACTGGAGTTGTCTTTTCAGGATAGAGCTTCCATCGAGGAGATGGGTTTGAGACACGTATTGTATGTGCCTGAGTTTCGGGCAAACATGGGTTTGCTGACTGCGCTGGCCGAGAGATGGCATTCAGAGACATGCACATTTCATTTGCCGATGGGTGAGATGACAGTCACCCTCGAGGATGTCTACCGAATTCTACAGATACCGATTGATGGAGAGCTGATTCCATATGACCGTGACGGAGACAGGGAGGCATTGAGATGGGTGTTCCAGGATCCCGGACTAGAGATGAGAGCAGGACATGTGGCATGGGATACCATGACTGTGACAGGGTTAGCTTTGCCAGCTGTGATTGGAGGAGTTATCAATGGGTTCCTGTGTCCGGACAGAGCGACACGGGGGTTGGCAGTGGGCTAGGGAGGAGCACTGGAGACATTGGTGATGCAGCACACCAGATATGCGTGGGGTCCATGTGTTTTGGCCCACCTATATTATGAGCTTCACCAGTTTGTCTACCATGGATCAGTAGGACTGGGTTGTGGAGTGACACTACTGTAGGTTTGGGCATACGAGCATCTGCCTATCATGCGGCCGATACATTTTAGAGGCAGCGGTCATGGACGGAGTTTTGTTCATCTATACGACATGATCACGTCACAGTCTCAGATTGGCAGGTTAGAGTATTGGCGACGAGTGATAGATGACATTGATGTCATCATCTGGAGGCCGTATCTGGGATGCGAGGAGTGGGAGGATGATGCAGTGGAGCTGCCTTACACCTTCAGGAGCAGATATTTGATTGGGCGGACGCCCTATATATTAGAGAGACAGCTGGTGGACAGGGTTGGCCGATAGTTTGGCCGGATCCAGCGGATGCCACGAGGCTCGGGTATGTATGCCCGTACAGTTAGGGATCAAGCACAGTTCGGGCCATTGTTGTCATATAATCAGGCAGTCACACAGGTGGCAAAGATGATACCCCTTCCTTGGGACATGTGGCCTGAGATTGAGGACGCCGGGATGGATGCAGAGTATACAGTGTATTGGGCCGAGCATCCATTCCCCCGATTGACAGATCCAGGAGAGCTACTGGATGGAGATGGAGGAGGAGATGATGATGATGATGGTGGGGGTGATGGGGGTAGAGGCCGATGGTGGCAGAGGGGAGTAGTTGGGGAGAGGAGGGTGGCACCTCGGAGAGAGGGTGGACAGGAGGGACAGGCCCAGGTGGTGAGGGGTCGCGGTGGAGTGCCCCTGCAGGTACCAGCAGCATAGGGTCCTAGAGCATAGGGACAGAGACAGGGATAGGTGCAGGGACAGGTGCTAGTACAGGCACCGGGACAGAGACAGGTACAGGGACCTAGGCATGTACCGAGACAGGTACCCATTCAGGCACCAGTACAGGTACAGGGAGAGGTACAGGGACAGGCACCCGCAGAGGGAGAGCCACGGGCAGAGGCAGAGGCAGAGGGGGTTGACCCAGTGGAGGCTGAGCTATTGGATCTGAGGGAGATCTGCCAGGGCCAGGCAGATGAGATTCAGGATCTAGAGAGGGAGAGAGATCGGCTCAGGACCAGGCTCAGGGATACTGAGCAAGAGCGGGATCAGGCTATCCAGCGCTACACAGAGGCTGAGACAGCGCTGAGGGTAGGGAGGCAGGCAACGAAGGACACAGGAGCAGGCTACGCATATGTCCTGCGAGTCAGAGAGGAGATTTCCTACTGGAGGGACCTGTATTATGGTGCCGTACCAGCAGATCAGTGGGCGAGGAGCTTCCATAGACCATTGCAGACAGCGACAGCTACAAGAGGGAGCCGAAGGAGACAGGCATCGAGTGGTGGGGTCATGGGTCCTCCACCACCACCAGACAGGTAGGGTGATCCTGGAGCAGGTCCTTCTAGGGCTCAGATTCCGTCGAGGCCAGGCGGCTCCGAGGGAGGGAGTTCATCATAGCCATAGAGGGCTCCCTTGTATCAGTAGTTGTACCATTTTTTGTATTGTAGACACCTGCGGATGATTGTAGCCATATGATTTTTTGACATCATTGTATCATGACATTTTTGATTATATATATGAGAGATGATTCATTTTTGCGGCAGCTATATGCATGTGTACCTATGTGATGAGATGTTCTTAGAATGTATGCTTATGATATGGATGCAAATATTTACATGATGCAATGCAATATTTTTGTTCTTTTATGATTCTATATGTTATGCTAATGCAAATGTGAATGTATGTAATGCAGATGAATATGAGAATGCAAATGTAAATTGTGCTAACAGGTGTTGTGTGCAGGATGTGATGCAATTGTGATATCTATATGTATGTATGAAATGCTTATATGTGGTAATGCAGGTGCAACTACATGAAATGCAAATGTTTTTGGTGTGTCATTATACTCAGTCATGTGATAGCAGGCTACGCGGATTCGAGAAGGATGATGGAAGTCAATCAAGAAAGGGGGGGTGAAAGACAGAAGATATGAAAGTGAAAGAGCTTCTTGTGCATTATCATCATTGAGCTTATTATGGCAAGTAGGTTATGACAATCGAGGCATTTGTTCGACCCAGAAAGTCATTGTACCCGTTTGCATGGAGATAAGACAGTCACAAACAAGGAATGCCCCAATTCATACTAGACTCATAGTGTCCTCATATCCTTGGACAAGTCATAGCATTACTAAGAGACAATCCACAGATAGAAAATACACATAGGTGATGATACCCCATCCTCGCCTTTCTAGTCAAAGACATCCTGGAGATAGAATCTCTAGTCAAAAACATCCTGGAAAAGCTAAAAGACATGTCACCAGAAAGATAAAATCAAAAGAAAACCAAGACTCGACACCAACACCCACTGTAGTCCTCAAGTTTAGTGTCTCTTGTCACCTGTATAAGTCTTTTTTGATTGTGGTCACAATGTTTACTTTCACAGAAAGGATAGATAGCACTGAACCATAATGTTGTCTGAGTCTGTTGAAAGATTTGATTTGTTGAAGCCCATTGTTGCTGCCGTATCTCATCTGAAACTGACTGAATCCATGAAACTGATACTTTATTGCGGAGAAGATGAAACTTTATTGCGGATCTGTGATGCAAATGCTTCTTTATTGCGGATTGTGCGCGAATAGACTGGAGAAAGCTGGAAGAAACTGTTCTCCTCGAAACATGTAATGTTCTCAGTTCCACACCCATTACTAGACATAGGATTTGCCTTAGCCACAGATAGGATCTGATTTGTTATGGATGGAAAGGGAGGTTTAGGAATGTTTATTATGAATGGCTAACCAATCTTGGGTAGATCAATTGACAAGCCATGATGGGAATGGGTAAGTTTGTTATGAACGAATAGGTTGTGAGTGTGTGCAAAGTGAAATGATGAAAGAGAATCTTGAAGGAGGGAGGAGCAATGTCTCTACGCATGGCGCTGGTGACCCAGTTTTCACCATGGTACTTGCCCAGGGCGCCACCGAAGTGGTTTTCACCGTTGGACGAAATTATTTCTCTTTACTTTTTTCAATTTTTCAATGTTTTTTGTGTCACAAGGCGCGTGTTTGCCAGGTTTTCACCAAGTAACGATTTTTTTGTTTTATAATTTTTTTGTATTTTTGAATTAGGATATTCCGATGAGCTATGTGTAGAACCTGTGAAGGTGCATGCTGTTGATAGGATCCTCCAAAGGTTCACCTTCTGTAGTAGAGAGCTGATATGCCCCAGAGCCATATACTGCTGTGATGATGTAAGGACCAAGCCAGTTTGGTTCAAACTTGCCCTTCTTCTCTCTGTCTTGCTGATTCTTGGGGTTTTCTCTGAGAACCAAGTCACCTACCTCAAATGTGCGAGGCTTGACTTTGTGAGTGTAGCTGCGACTCATTCGTTGTTGGTAAGCCTTGAGATGATTAAAAGCAATTTGTCTCCGTTCATCCAACAGTTCTAGTTCTTGTAAGCGAGAGACCCTGTAGTCTTCATTAGTGATGATGTTTTGCAAAGAGACCCGTAAAGAGGGTAACTCGACCTCAATAGGAAAGATGGCTTCAGTGCCGTAGACAAGTGAATATGGTGTAGCTCCTGTAGGTGTTCGGACACTTGTGCGGTAGGCCCAAAGTGCAGGATTAAGTTGGATATGCCAGTTACGGCCAGCATCGTCGACTGTCTTCTTGAGGATTTTAAGGATTGTTTTATTAGACGCCTCAGCTTGGCCATTACCTTGGGGGTAATATGGTGTGGAGAAACGATGGGAAATATGGAAGCGGTCACAGAGTTCATGAACATCCTAATTTTTGAAGGGACGCCCATTATTAGTAATAATGGACTTAGGAATACCATATCGGCAAATGATATAGTTAAGGATGAAAGTAGCAATTTGTTTTCCAGTGACTTGTGTGAGAGGCACGGCTTCAATCCATTTTGTGAAATACTCTGTGGCAGTGATAATGAATTTATGACCATTGGAAGAAGGAGGGTGAATCTTGCCTATGAGATCGAGTCCCCACTGACAAAAGGGCCAAGGAGACGCAAATGGTTGTAGTTCTTGTGCCGGCGCATGTATGAGGTCTCCATGAATTTGACATTGCTTACATTTCTTGACAAACTGATATGAGTCTTTTTCCATATTAGGCCAATAATATCCAATCCTGATGAGTTTCTTGGCCAAGATAGGACCACTAGCATGTGGACCACATATCCCTTCATGCACTTCACGTAACGCAATCTGAGCTTCGTCGCTTTCTAGACATCTAAGAAGAGTGCCATCTAGACCTCGTCGGTATAGGATATCAGCTAAAATGACATATCGAGAGGATTGGCGAATGAAAGTGCTGCGTTGGTTGTTTGATAGATCAAGAGGTAGGGTATTGTCGCAAAGGTATGTGAAAATGGAACCATATAACTGGGATTCAGGACCAACAACGCATATCATCTCAGTAGGCATTATCTCATATGAAGGAGCCAACAGGTTGTCTACTAGGATCTCATAGCAGGTTTCATTTTGAGGCAGGTCAATTAGTGAAGCAATTGTAGCCATGGCATCTGCGGCGCGATTCTGCTCTCTTGGTATCTGCTCAAAGTCTATTTTTGTAAAGTGCTATTTCAGATCATCCACCATTTGTTTGTAAGGCAGTAATTTTTCATCTTTTGTTTGGTAATCATCAGTTGCTTGACGGATAACAAGTTGGGAGTCTCCAAAAACGCGAAGTTCCTAGATCTTCCATTGAACTGCAATTCGTAATCCTATTGTTAATGCCTCATATTCCGCTATATTGTTGGTGCAAGGAAATGATAAGCGATATGATTTTGGTATAGAATCGCCTTGAGGAGTTATAAAGAGAATACCAGCTCCTGCCCCATGCTGTGTGTATGAGCCATTGAAGTATAGTTGCCATGGCTTTGCACGTGACACTGTTAAAATGGATTCATCTGGAAATTCTGAATTTAAAGGAATGTCATCTATCATGGGAGCATCTACTAATTGATCTGCGATGGCTTGTCCTTTTATTGCTTTTCTGTCCACATACTCGATGTCGAATTCACTCAATATCATTACCCATTTGGCCAGTCGCCCAGTAAGTGTAGCTTTGTTGAGAAGGTATTTTAATGGATCAATTCTTGCAATCAACTTAGTCTTGTGAGTAAGCATGTAATGTCGTAATTTTTGTGAAGCAAAGACCACGGTGAGACATGCACACTCGATTGGTGTGTAGTTTAGCTCGTATCCCACCAATGTGCGACTGATATAGTATACTGCTTTTTCCTTGCCGTCAGCAATTTGTTGCACTAAGAGTGCCCCCAGTGCTGTTGGAGTAGCTGAAATGTATAATAACAGTGGTTGATCCGGAACTGGTGGCATCAGAACTGACGGATTTAGAAGATAATCTTTGAGCGTCTGGAAAGCCTGTTGACAGTTATCATCCCATTTGAATTTGATGTTTTTATGTAGCAGGTGTTGAAAAGGATTGCACTTATCCGCCAGTTGTGCTATGAATCTTCGGATGGACTGGAGTCTGCCTTGTAAGGATAGAAGTTGACTGATATTTCTTGGTTGTTGCATTTCCAAGATAGCTTTGACTTTTGCTGGATCCGCTTCAATTCCTCTTTTGGACATGATGAATCCTAGGAGTTTCCCGGAGGTTACTCCAAAGACACATTTCTTAGGGTTTAATCTTACTTTGTACTTTTCCAACCGATCAAAGGCAACTGAAAGTATGTCCAAATGTGTATTTCTATCTATTGATTTGACCAAGAGATCGTCAACATAATCTTCCACAGTTACATGCATGAGATCATGAAAAATAGTAGTCATAGCTCTTTGATATGTAGCACCTGCATTTTTCAGCCCAAAGGGCATGACATTCCAGCAGAAAGTTCCCCACGGACAAGTAAATGTTGTTTTATGTTGATCCTCGGGTGCAATTCGTATCTGATTATAGCCAGAGAATCCATCCATTAATGATAGCATTTCATGACCTGCTGTGAGATCAACGATCAAGTCAATGTTTGGTAATGGGAAGTCATCCTTTGGACAAGCTTTGTTGATGTCTCTGAAATCTGTGCATATTCTGATGCTGCGATCTGGTTTACTGATAGGTACTAAATTGGAGATCCATTCGGGATAATCAATTGGGCATATGAATCCAACATCCAACAATTTCTCCAGCTCTGCTTTGACTAGTAATGCCACTTGTGGATGCATTTTCCTTAATTTCTGTTTCACTGGCTTTGCCCCCGGTTTGATTATCAAATGATGCATTACCAAATCTGGATCCAGTCCAGGCATATCAACATATGACCATGCAAAGTTGATTTGTCGTTCTTTGAAGAAGCTTATGAATTTTGATCTTTTGGACTCTGTTAATGATTGAGCCAGGAATATGTTGTGTGGAACCTCTTCTGTACCAATGTTTGTTTTGATAGTCTCCTCTACCAACATGGATGACTTTTCCGCATATGATGCTGGGAGAATGTCGAGCCTTCCATCTTTGGGTGCCTCAGAGAGGTTTTCGCCCTCAGATACGTCCTTTCTTTTTACTTTTTTGGGATCAGATAGCGCCACGGCGTGGTTTTCGCCATAAGACCCTTGATTTGTTCTTATTTTCACTTTTTTGCGACTGGAAGGTCCGACACCCTCACCAAAATATGCCACGCTATTGAGTTCTATGGTGTATCCCGCTTTGTGGTCTCCAGGGGGAAGATCATTTCGTATGCCTAGATAATCAATAAAAGCTTCATCGTTTTGGAATGTATCCAACTGTGCAGGTCCTTCATTATCCCAGTCAATGAGTTGGTGATGAACGAGGGGAAGGCCGTTAATGTCTTCAAAGTTAGCAGGGCTAAGAGTGAAGATGTGGTTGTATTCGGGTATGTCAAGGTAATTATCGAGATCATCAATGGCACTCTCCTCATCAGTCTCGATCACGAGCGAGTCCCAATTATCATTACTAGTAGCACATTCCGGAACAGGTGTTCTCATCCTATGTGATTTCAACCTAGAACCTTGAGACAAGGACTGTGTAGACTCCTCATGGGTTGTTTCTTGACCAACTCTGAATTTGTTATAAAACTCCTCCTCCTCTGTGGGTTCATCTGGCTCTCTGAATGTCTCGGTGAGCTCATAGTCACTGGAGGATTTGTTTGAACCCCATTCCCATTTGTTGGAATCTGTGGAATAGTAATCTTCTTGTTGAACTTTGGTAACTTTGATTTGTGATGCCTCTTCTGTCCTTTTAGTGTGGATCTTGGAAGTCAGAAAACCAAGTCCCTTTGAGCATTCTCTTCTTACAGTCAATTCAGGTTGTAGGGGTTCCATGACGCCTTCTTTGCGTAACCCAAGAGGGCTTTTTCCATCATACCCAAATTTTTGTAGAATCTTGAAGCCTTTGCCATATTTCTCACAAGGTATATTGATCTGATCATGTGTGTCATCTTCAATGTCTTTATAGAGCATTTTGTATAAATCTTCCAGTTCACCCCATCTTTGAAAGGTAGTAGGATCCCATTTGAGCGTCATGATGAATGTTTGCTTGTTAGGATGTGGTCTTCCAAATTCTTTTGGAGAGCTCATGACTTGTCGTAAATACATGGTCTGATTTAAAGCATATTCTCCCATGCCTTTGTCCTGAAATCTGCCTTTAAGTTCACCTTGTTTTGATGTCGAAGGTTTTAATGACTCAGGGTCAATGTATGCCGAAGAAGGAACAGCTTCACGATTACTGGGAATGATGGTCTCCGTATGTGATCTCAGGTTATTGCAATATATGAACGGATTAGGATCACCGTTAACTATTACCTCGACTCCATTATGAGGAAACTTAATGCATTGGTGATATGTTGATGGGACTGCCCTCATTTCATGAATCCAAGGATGTCCTAGCAATATATTATAAGGGAGATCTAAATCCAGGACCTGACAAACCACATCCTTTGTAACTGGCCCAATTCTTAGAGGTAAGGTGACCGTGCCCTTGGATGAGCGTTCTTCATCATCATATGCCTTGATGGTAATTTGATTCTTTGAATTTACAGCTTTATCAGAATATCCCAATTGTTTAATGGTGCTCAATGTACAAATGTTTAGACCAGCTCCTCCATCTATCAGGACTCGCTTTATTCGATGCTTGTGTATGAAGGCTTCAATATGTAATGGTGCATTATGTGGCTGACTTATGGAGGCGTCATCAACTTCTGTGAATGTAAGGGAATGTGGAATGGATAGGTATCCCACCATGGCTTGAAACTGGTCCACGTTCAGATCAGTAGGAACGGTGGTGTCTCTCAAGATTTTGTCAAGAATAGCTTTATGAGCAGGGGATATGCATAAGAGCTCAAGGATGGAGATGAGTGCGGGTGTCTTCCCTAACTATTCTACAAGGTCATACTCAGGTTCAGTAGATGAAGAAGCGGTGTTTTTAGTGGAGGTACGTGACAAAGTAATTTTACCTCGACGAGTTGTAACATGACATTCAGAGGTAGGCTCGGAAGAAGATCCAACACCTCTTAGAACAATCTTGGGTCTCTGAGGAGGATTCTCAAGATTTTTGTTCTTGATGGTAATAGTAGAGATATGATTATCCATTGAGATGTGATTGATAGTTGAGTCATAGTTGTAAGGTGCTCTAGTATAGTTGGCCTGATCATCTGTGACTTGGGCTTTTCCTTTGTCATGCTTTGGGAATGGTTCCTTAAACATCTCATGTTCTTGATTAGATGAATGTCCCTCAATCTCAATGTCACCTCTATCAATGAGATCTTGCACGATATTCTTCAGTCGATGGCAATTTCCTATCTTATGACCCTTGCTCTTATGAAACTCACAATACTCATCATCATTCCACCAATTTGGTTTGACCTTTGGTTCATATGGAGGAAAATCTAGAACTGTGATCACTTTGTTTGCCACTAGCTTTTTGAAGACTGATTCGAGTGGTTCTCCCAATGGAGTGTACTTCCTTCGTGATCTGGAAGTTGTTTGAGTATTCACTTGATTGTTTGTAGAACTTGATCCTGAAAAGATGAACTTGGGTCTCACTGTATTGGCATCAACAATGCCATCGTTGACTGTGTTCTTGTTTTTATTCCAAAATCTTGGCTTGTCTTTTCCTTTAAAGTCATCTTTGTTTTCCTTGAATAGCTTGATGACTCCTTGTTCAATTAGGACCTTTTCTGTTGCTAAGCCCTTTTCATTAACATCCTTGAAGGTGGACAAACAAGCTTTCCTCAGATCATAGCCAATATCCTTATTAACGTTTTGAGTGAACATTTCTAC
This sequence comes from Cryptomeria japonica, assembly GCF_030272615.1. Classification (NCBI taxonomy): domain Eukaryota; kingdom Viridiplantae; phylum Streptophyta; class Pinopsida; order Cupressales; family Cupressaceae; genus Cryptomeria; species Cryptomeria japonica. The sequence continues at coordinate 315,070,934 of NC_081405.1, read as the reverse complement.
CATTTGTTTTTGGGGAATTTCACAAGAGCATCTGCTGGCTAGATTTCTCCATCTTTGTAAAAATGACGCAAAAGATTCTCCCTCCTTTTGCTTAGTATTGCACAAAGTAGTGACTGAGATATCTGTTTCTATGTTGTAGGAGAAATGCTGAATAAATGCCTCTGCTAAGTCACCCCATGACTTAATACCAGGAGGTAATTGAGAGAACCATTCCATAGCTTGATCGCCTAAGCTTTGCGGGAATAACCTCATCAAATATGTTTCTTCTGCCGCTACCTCTATGCAAGCTATGAAAAATTGTCGTATGTGTGCCTTGGGGTCTCCTTTTCCTCTATACTTGTCAAATTTTGGCATCACAAAGTGTGCCAGAAATGGAGGCATTGGAATGCTCTTATCAAATGGATAAGGACATATGTCTCTCATAGTGTATGTTGGTTTTGGTGTACTCATGTCCTCCATTTTCTTTTGTAAATCTCTGATTTGTTGCTCCAAATTATTCTTAGGTGGTGATCGATTTCTTGTAGCATACCCCATGTTTGGGACACCAATTTGAGGAGGAGCTTGTTGCATGTATGGATGATATTGATCATAGACATGTTCATATGGAGGAGGTTTATATTGATGCGGCATATAGGGAGCACTTGGTATAGCTTCATGTTGAGGAACCCTATATCTATTTTGTGCATATATACCATATTCTATAGGCACGTCATGTTCTATTGTGTTGCCCCCAAATTTGACATGAGGTTTCCTTATGTCCAAATTTTGAGCATGCCTTTGAGTGTCCAATTGTTTTGATTGATCCATAGCTTGAGCATGTGATTGAGCATGTCTATCTGCATAAGGCTTCCATAATGGTCTTCGAAGGTAAGTATCATATGTTTGACCATGTGTATGTGGGACTTCTGGTTTTTGAAGCAAAGCTGATGGTGATTCAGGTACCATATGCGGTCCTCTATTTCCTCCACTATTGGGTCTCCTTTGATCCATGTTGGAGTGAGTTTGTTGCGAGGGTCGGTTTTCCATAAGTTGAGACATATCAAAGTCATGAGGTATTTTAGCTCCACTTTGTGCCATCATGTGTAAGAAGTATTGTCTATCCCTCTTCATTATCTCTTCAACCAATCTATTGAAATGAGGATTCATTATGGATTCTTCTATATCTGCTGATTGTATTGAAAAGTTGTCCACATTGTCATTGTGTGTAGCCTTGTTGTTTGTAGTGTCTGCGTTTTCCAGATTTGGAATGTGTCTATAAACATCCATGTCAGGCAGTGTAGTGTGCTCAGGATTGAAAAATAAATCATTGTCATACTCATAAGAACTCATGTTGGTGGACTCTTGAGCTTCTTTAGCTTTTCTCCTAGATTTTTGAAGACGGGTTTCAACCATGAACCAGGTGTTTGACCAAGATGTGTAAGACTAGATGAAAAATGGAAAGAGTATGGAAGACCAAGAGTTGAATGGAATGTAAATGAGTCTGAAGTTTACTTGCAATGTCCAAAGTGTAAGACCAAGTATGTAAGTAGTAGAGTAGGTGTGACTCCCAAAGAGAGGATAGTTTCTCTTGATGAGGTAAGCTGACCTTGACCCTAAGTAAGACCAAATGAGACCGAAAGGTAAGAAACCTTGATGAGGGACCACTTAGCAAAGTGTAGTTGTATGTAGTATGTTGACAAAGTATGATGAGGACAAGCAAGTGACCTTTTGACTCAAGTTTAGATAAGTATGAATGTAAAATGAGATGTGAAGCAATGATGGACTGTATGAGACCCAGAGACAGGTTGAATGCTAGATGAAACCTGAAGAAACAACCTAGGAAGCTCAAGTATTCCGAAACTGATTTCTTTTATTTGTTGGACTCTAAAATTTTCTTGCAATTTTGAACACAAACGCGACTGTATACTTCACAGATGCGGTTTTCGGACACAGACGCTACTCTGCTTAACACAGACGTTGTTATAAACACAGACGCTATTCTACCCTTCACAAACACGCTTAGACAACACAGATGCGGTTAAAACGGACACAGAAGCGTTTCTGTAAACTTCGTGCAATTTTTCCAATCTGTGAAATTGTTTTGTTGTGACCAAATCTGACTGTTTGACTGTTTTTCGTGACAAGAGGACACAATGTTGATGAGGACTCAATGTTTGCTAGTGTTTAGACTCCAAAATGACTCCAAGAAAAGTGTGTTGTTTGATGTAAAATTGTTTTGCATACACTTGAAGACACAAAAGACACAATGTTTTGTTGTTTGGTCTTGATTGTTTTGAATGTTTAACATAAGTCAAGCACAATTCTTATGGCTGGCCAAGACAATAGTTGTTGATCCCACATAGGGTTTTACCCCCGAGGCTACGCTATTCAGAGCGGATACTTAGATGCTTGACCTCACTGGCTCCACCCTCGGCACTCACTTCTCGGGTCAGCCAAGCATCAGTCCCCATGAAAACTCCCCATGGCGAACTTTGTATCTCTACTAAGAACCGTATGTGTGTGGGCCGCTACCAGAGGTCCGACCTCCTGCCCCAACAACTAGAAGGATTTGGGCCTCTAAAACAAAATGGTGCTAGTAAGGGCATCCGCTCGTGTGGCCATACATGCGGCACTTTCAGCTCTATAAATACAGAAGGCTCCCAGCCAGTAGGGGTTACGCCCTACAAATGATCAAATAAATTTGATCAAACGGGTTTATGGGGAGACATAGTGTCGGTATGAACTAATCAGCACACGTTATCCATAGTTTTCACCATGAATACATTTGATTATAGTGGTTCGGATGAGGTGGGTTTTCCTCGCTACCACTTGGGTCGTTCTCTTCTCACTAGTAGTCCTAATGACCACACGGGAAGATAGGCCCTCTAAAGATTAAATAAAAAGAGCCTATTGCTCAAGACACAAAAAAAAATGATTCAATTTTAGTGCACCAATGGAAGTGTTTGCTAGTCTATGAAAACAAGGCACACAACAAAATTTCAAAAACCCTAGCCAAGGACCTGCAACAAAATTTGTTAGTAGTTTGGGTTGTTTCAAATGATCACCCCTTCCTGCAAGCACACAAGTTAGGTAAATTTTAGAAACCCAAAAGACTTTGTGAAAGAGGGGCCTTCAACCAAAATGTTTTAGCTTCCAAGGCGAGCTGCACCAACTTAGTTAGCTAGATCTGAAATGGTTAATCCAAAAGTAAACCAGATCTGAAACCCTAAGTACGAAATTCGAAAACTGAATCAATGAAAATTTAAAAATTTTGAAACATTCAAAACACAGACGCTGTTACCTAAGACACAGACACGTTTGTATGAAACAGACGTGGTTCTGTGACTCACAGATGCGGTCAAAAATCACAGACGCCCTTATCTGACCCAGACGCGAAAAGAAATAACGCAGACGCGCTTATGAAACACAGACGCCCCTGTCTGAAACCTGCAAAATAAAACTTGTCGAAAACACAGACGCGCTTCCCAATTCCGCAGACGCTCCTGAAAATCAGAGACGCGGTCCGAATGTTCGCAGACACGAAAAAAACCTAAAATGTCGTCGAAAAATGTCTGATCTGCAACTTCAAAAAACGCAAAATCTGCAAAAAAAAAGGTTAAATGCAAAGGGACAAGAGTCCCACCGGGTGTGCCAAAATGTGTATGGTGAAAATGGATAACAATAATAACAATATTGAAAGGCTAAATGAATTCAACCACAAAACCCTAGCCTAACAACAACAAAGATCCACCATAACATATGAAGATTACGTAAGACAATGCAAATCACAAGAAATCACAAAGATTATACCATCACATGTCCAATAGGGTCTTGATCTCCATTCTTCCTATCTCCATTGATCTTGCTTGATATATTTGCTCTCAGATTTTATATGCACAAGAGCTCAACAAAGAACGAAATGTGGTTGCCAGTAGGATCGTAGTGTAGTCAATTGATCGAGTAGTTAGGGTTTGATAATGAAGAAGGCATCTCCTTAAATAGAAGACACAATATGAAATGGAGGGATAAGATTGAGAGGTGTAAAAGGAGGTCGGCTAGGATTAGAGGGTAGGTATAAGAAATAGTAAAATAATGAAAGAGGTAGGTAGTGTATGAATTAAGAGATGAATGACATGTGTCATGGGTGGAAAAAGATAATGACTTAATTAAATAAATAAAGATTTATTTAATTAATAGAAGAAGTGGGATCAATTAAATAAATAAGATATTTATTTAATTTAGGAAAATGATAATTTAAATAAATAAATGTATTTATTTAAATGAGAAATAAGGCTAGAAGAGGATAAATGAATTAATTAAATAAATAAAGATTTATTTAATTAATAGAAGAATTAAGCTTAGATAATTAAATAAATAAAATATTTATTTAATTAGACTTGACAATTTTAGGTGTCTACAGCAACCATTGGCATAAGAAAATTATAAAATTAGGTATGAATGGTATGGATCCATATAGATCTATAGATTTTATATAGTTATAATAACTGATTCTATGTCACTTTAGTAAACTTTGATAAAATGTCTAATTTTTTATATCATCAAGATATCAAATGTCATAGTTGAAAATGTGAGTTTGAGCCTTCTAGACTCGGTCCTGAAATTGGTTTTGTCCCAAAGTGTGACCAAAAATAGCTACTAATTATCTCCCAGATTTGAGAAGGAGCTTATAGATATGAAGTTGTGATACCATTTCAGAGTCACTAAGGGACTTAAACCTTCATTATCACTGACAAAAACCAAAAGATTCCTTCCATGAGTGAGTACTTAAGAGTAAAATATTACCTATTTAGAGAAACAATAGATTATATTGATGTAAAATATGTTGAATGGTCTAGAATACTGAGAGGTTGGGGAGGGGGGGTGCGGGGTGAATCAGTATTCCCATAGAAGTAAAAAGAAAATCACTAATTTTAACCTTAGTAATTAATTTCATTAACATGAAACATCAAAAGAAAAATAAATGGAAAACATAATTACTTGATAGACACTTGATTTCTATATGTGGAAAACCCAAATGGGAGAAACCACAGAGAGGCTTAACTCTCAAGATAATATAACTAGTTATATGGTGTTTATAAGAGTTTATCTCACAAACAGATGGCTCACTACTTGATTATAACATGGCTCACTATAGAAATTCTCACTACAATAGAAATAAGTGGAACTGAGGAAATGTTGGGAAAATGGTGTCTCAACCTTGCATTTGCATGAGGTTACTATTAATAGTAAGTTCTTGTTGAGCATGAAATGTTGTGAAATTATCGTTGAAGCTTCTGGTTGGCTAGATAAGCATGTTGGTAAATTAATGTCACAAGATCATGACTAGTTTTGAAGATATTAAAGCTTTTTGTTTTTCAAGGGTGCGATGAAAGGTTTAAATTTAATTTTTAGGACTTTAGAGGATCCGAAATGCCCTTAAAAGTGGGTGTAAATGGTGTAGCATTTATGAGGTGATAGAGAAGTTCACAAGCTTTTTGGTGCTTCAAATGGTTTGCTAATCGGACACACGGCTCACAAGTTATGGCCTTCAGAAGTTTGGACTCTTGAAATAGGAAATATAAAATGCATCGGACACATAAATGAGTTATAAAAGAGAGAAACACATATCGATATGTGTTTTGACATGTCATATGGAATCTATAATGGAGATAAGGTCATCTCTACTTTATTGGGTGGTTTTAGCCCATGGTTTTTGTTATCTCTAAATTTTGCACCTAATCTGAGTTGTAACAAAACTTAGACAAACTTGAGAAACATGGGATTACTCCAAGGTTGTGGGTGATCTATAACTAGAATAAACCTCCGGATGAGGTTGGCTCCTAGCTAGTTATTATCACTCTAAAATTATTGATTTGTCAAGGAAAAGGGAAAGAGGTAAACTGAAAAATAAAAATTTACAACTAATCGTTACCATGAACACTAACTCGGTGATACACCAACTGAAAATGACTTATGATACTCAGAAAATTATAACACTTGGACACCAAAAGACAGTGTGTGAACTTCACAAAACTTGTTTCAATCATGCACATACATCAATATTTCATAGGAAGGTCCAAATACTTTCTTGCTCTTATAAAGGAAAAGGAAATTTCACAATCAAGAGCTTACAATATCCACTAGACACTACCTACAACTTGGACATTACATTTATCACACGGAAGGTATGAAAACATTGAGACAAAATAGAGGGGAAACAAAGAGACTTCACTAACAATTTGATCAATCACACAATTACATAACTTTTCAAATAACAAGAAGATGATAATGTTGTCATAAAAGATCTCTAAGGCAATCTCTGTATATCATAATATGAGTTACAAAACAAAAGTATGTCAAACTGAGCCAAGGACTGCAAGTAGCCACTAAATCTCTCAAGTCTACTTCAATATCAAGAACTGGGTACAACAAGTCAAAAAGATGACTATATGGAGGGAAAAAAAAAAACTCCATCCAAAACCCCAAGAAGATAAGAGCTCCCAATAGATTAGGTCGGATGCAGCAAAAAACCCCAAATCTAAGGCCTCAAACTCCACCAAAAAAAATCAAACATGAAAGAAAAAGTCATCCCAAGTCATAAAGAACATGATGACTTAGCAAAACCTTAAAACTCATTTGTTATACAATGAATTTTGATGCAAAATAAATAAAAAGCTAAGGCATAAAATTCCTAGGTTTCACATATCATACAAGGACCATAGCATATTTGTTTTAATTTTACATTTGGTTAAAAAAATGCCATCAAAAAAAAAAAAAAAAAAGCAAAGGTGGTTGGCATCTTTAGGGTATACACAACCCTAAATTGAAGCATCTCATTCTCATTTGTTCATTTTCACTGAAACTTCTTGATGAAGCAGCCTCCAGTATAGGGCTTCTACTCTAATCATGATAGCCTCGAGCTTCCCAGTGGCTCCATAGTGACTTCTCTTCGAACCCCTTGGCTTGAGGTAAGCTTTCTAATGACTTTCCTACATTTTATGACTGCTCAATGAATCTAAACTCGAAAGATATGAGTTTATTTGTTTTAGAATGCTATCATTTTTGAGTTTCCCTGTGATGCATTTCATCATTCTGCTTGTTCCTGTGCTGCTACGGAAAAATGCCCTGTTTATATAGGCCACCACCATGAGGGTTTGTAGATTATTTCCAAACTTTTTAGGATTTCTCAAGCCATGGCTTCTTTTTTGCATTAGGCTCCTGAAGATTACGATTTCTATTTTGTGCTTTCCTTCAAAACCAAAACCCTTTTGACACTACTCTATACGACTATACTAGAGCCGAGATTTTTTGTGGGTAATGTCACAATTTTCCATATTGCATAGGCATATTACTTCTTTGTTTTTAAAAATCATAGTTCTTCTACTTCAAACCCTAATATTTACAGAAAAAAGAAGTATCTCTTTTGTTTCTATCTATGTATTGGAAACCATAGACTAATCTTATTACAAGAGTCTGATATGTTTTGGCTCCGGTTCCATATCTATGACCCCTAGAGGAATGATTGTGCCTTTGACTTTCATGGCACTTTTCTTGTTTGATGAATATTGACCCTCACTACTCTGTGTATTATAAATGATCACTATCATATTATGAGGACTGTCTCTTGATGGCACAGTCCATGCATGCTCTTCATTCACTGATACAAGCTCTGAACATTCCATGCCATGATACTGTCTTTACAGTGAATAATGTAGCCTCCTTGAATCTCTTTGTATATGTAAGTTTAGAATTTGGCTACCAACTCTATCCTGATTAGCACTATTGATGTAGACTGCTATCAAGCTCTTTGCAACAATTATTTCTATTCATCAATACTACTCATAAAGACTCTATCATTGTATCCATGGACTTGCACTTTGAACAATCTTGTTTAGTCTTTTATTGTAACACCGATTTGCCTTACTTCTGCTAGAATATCCTAGCAATATGCTTTCATCCACTCTACTATCTTATCTATTTGGATATAACATTTGCTTTCAAATACCTTAAAATACTTCATTTTTAGAGTTCTACCATGCATAGTTCATATGACTTTCCTTATGTCTTCCAATATAAATTTAGTAGTTGTGCACCTTAATTTTGTGCTTCTCAAAATATTACGTGAAAATTTCAAATCACTTCCATTTTTCTACAATAGCTTACTTGCCAAGTATTCTGCTTATAACTAAGTTTTTAGGGCCACATCATCAAATGTGATGCCACGTCAGCATGTTTTTGTCAAAGTGTCTAAAACAGCCCATAAAAAAGGTGAGACCAATAGTTGTGTAAAAGAGGCCCTCATATACTATCACAACAATTAAAACTCATTCAACTACTGAATCCTCTTCCTTACCAGTCAAGAACCAAATACCACCGAATAACAAAACAAGCAAGAAAACCAAAGCATTTCGTCAATATATTTTTTTTAGAAGCTTCATTTTGGTGTTTTGTCCATAGAGCTGCGACTTCAATCTTTTTGGTGTGGGCACAGTCGTGATACTTCCACTCATGTGTGTCGTTAATTGACGCTGGTGACTTTAAAATTTCAAACTGCTTCTCCCACCCACCTGACATGACAAGTTGTCGCACTCCAGGAGTAAATTTAAAAGTATGTACATTTTAGTGAGAGATTGTAGCTGGAAAAGCTCTGGTAGGCACCTATGCAAAATGCAGAAGCAAAGACGAGGCAATGAACTGCTTGACCATGAAATGCTACTATTGTAGGATTGGAGAAAATGGGTTTGTTGAAAAGGCTTTAGAAACTTTCAAGCATTTGCATTTTACAAGTGTTAAGCAAGGATCCTCAACCCTTGCCAGCATCCTCCCTGCGTGTGTTGAAATAGGAGCTTTGGAACGGGCATCAGATTATGCAGTTGCAATTGCCCTGGTAGACATGGTTGCCAAATGTGTCTCCACCAATGCAGTCATCATAGCAATATGCACTCGAATCCTGGGCCACCTGCCTACATAATGCAACCCTAGTGCATCTAGAACCTCCAACTCATCGTGGCCTATCTCATGATAGAGACTCATCATGGGAGGCCAATGCTCCCTCGAAGATAGCGGTCCCCTCTGCACCTGCATCAATTAAACGAAAACATTATTTTCATGCCCAAAAATTCTTTCCTCACCTCTCGAACCACCCATACCCTTTCTCCCATGCCAAAAATGCTAAGAAAAAATACATCCCCCCTTCCCAGGCTCACGCGCTGATTTACCTAGTGCTCACGTCGTTTTGCAGGCGCTCACGCCAACAGAGCTCCCCCTTTCCTCTGTTTTTTCCCTTCCAACCCCATCAATGTGAGCACCCACATAATCCCTCGAATTCCCGTGTCAAATCGTGAATGCCCGCATTGAAGTGTGAGCACTCGTGCCGATCTCCCCATAGCCCTCCCAAATTCCCCTACCCTGACCAGCTCCTGGTGAGCACCCGCACTAATCGCGATCACTCATGCTGTTCTAGGAGCGCGTGTGCTAAAATGGTGATCAGCGTGAGCGTCTCACCTAAGCTTGACCCCTATTTCTAGCCCTAAAAATTACCTAAAATCAAAAATTTCAAATGAGGGATAGACCTACTCAACGGTGCTCCATAGCTCCTCGGTCGGTCGAATCGTCGAATCCTCTCCGCGCGATGATCATGAACTAGAATGCGATCCATCTCTCCTTCTCTCCTTCTTCGCTCTGAGTGGCTCCAAGGCTTGTGTGTGACAATGACCCCTCATTAGGTTCGTTGTGGCTTATATGGGCCCCCGTGAGGGCCCATTCTCCTCTGCAGTCTCGCATCTCCTATTCTTCTTTCCAAATTCTTAACGACTACTTCATTTTTTTTCCTCATTTATCCCTTCCACCCTGATTCTTCTTGCTCTTTTTTTTGAAATTTTTTTTCATCCTTTTTTTAAAATATTCCCCAGGGGGCATACACCTCCCATGCTTTACGCTGGGGCATCCTTTTCTCCTTCTATCTTCTACACACCAACAAAATGTAGACACTGAAAAATAATTATTTTAGTTATTTGTAATTAATTATGATTCTGATCATGTCTTATACAGGATGAATCCTTCCTGAAACCAGACACTCTGATCATGTCTTATATAGGATGAATCCTTCCTGAAACCAGACGTTGTGATCAATCATGTCTTATATAGGATGAATCCTTCTTGAAACCAGATGCTCTGGTCATGTCTTATACAGGATGAATCCTTCCTGAAACTAGACGTTGTGATCAATCATGTCTTATACAGGATGAATCCTTCCTGAAACCAGACACTCTGATCATGTCTTATACAGGATGAATCCTTCTTGAAACCAGACGTTGTGATCAATCATGTCTTATACAGGATGAATCCTTCCTGAAACCAGACGCTCTGATCATGTCTTATATAGGATGAGTCCTTCCTGAAACCAGACGCTCTGATCATGTCTTATATAAGATGAATCCTTCCTAAAACCAGATGTTGTGATCAATCATGTCTTATACAGGATGTGTCCTTCCTAAAACCAGATGCTTTGATCATCTTTTTCTTATACAGGATGAATCCTTCTTGAAACCAGACTGAATCTAGATCTTATCAATCGAATCGAACAAGTAGATTATTCTTTGAATCAATGCGTCATCACACCTCGCTTCAAAGAGGGGCAAAATGTAGACACTTAAAAATAATTATTTTTAATTATTTTAATTCCTCACTTAATTAATTAATTAATTATGTTAATTCAAATTCTCCTCAATATTAATTAAATATAATTAATATTGTCACTATAGTATGTGACTGATTTATTTAATAAATCAATCCGTTTCTTTATTCTTCTAAAAAATTAAATCCTCACAAATCTTCCTCTTGGCTAATTAATTTCAATTAATTAGTTAACCTACATGATTCCTACAAATCATCTTCTTAATTCATCATTAACCTAATAAAGTCTTCTAGAAACTCCCTAAACCCACTTAACATTATTCTTTAAATTTTTAATTCCCTCCACTCATTCTCTCTCCTAGTCAAATCCTATCCCACCTAATTCTTCCTCTAATCCCCTCTTAATGAGTTGCTAGTGGCTAATCATCATGATTAGCCACAAAGTCAACCCCTTGTCCCTTCCATCCAACCACTATCTTTTAATGCTCTTTTCCTAGGTGAATGTAAGATTTTCAAAATTGTACAATCCTCTAGGCATCTCCTCTCCCAAGGAATTTTTAATTACTTCTTATTCCTCCTCCCCATTATTCAAGGAATGTCACATCCCTTTCTCCTCTTAAGGCACATTGGGAAGTCTTCCCAATGCACCTTGCTCTTCTCAAGGAACCTTGGGAAGTCTTCCCAATGTACCTTGAGGAGTGTGGAGACAAGAAATGCCTTTAAGGCATATCTCTTGGTCTCCACACCCTCTCTTGGGCCTTGTGGGAGCTAACAAGCAATCCTAGCCATCCATTTTTCCTCTCCTCTTCCTATAAATTGAGGATTCCATCCCTTCATTTTTCATATCCAAGTCCAGTAATCTTATGCTGCCCTTTTGAGTCTAGGAAATCATCTTAGCAACCTTATCATGTCCAAATCATATCTCATCCATGCTTGATCATTTTATCCATATCATTCTCCTAAAATCCATTTCATATTGTGCACAACATTGGAGAGCTATCTACATCAAACAAGCAAGAGGAGCACATCAAGTGGAGCATCATCTAAGGGCACCTTCACTTCATCAAGCTCCATCCGAAGGAGAAGGTATTGGTTTGTGAGGTATATGCATTTGTCCTTCTTTTGAGCATTTCAAATTATGTCTTTGGATTCCATATGATTGTATGTTTGATTTGCATATTTGCTACCTAATCCACCTCACAAGTCTTTTCCCCTCTTCATATCCAGGCAAACTGTTTGACAATTTGCCTCAACGAAATTCGGTCTCATGGAATTCCATGATTGTAGGATATCAAAAGAATGGATTGTTGACAATGAAACTTCCAAAGCATATGGACATTCATAGCTATAAACCTAGAGTTTTCCCTGCCTATGCCAAAATGGGAGCTTTGGGACATATGAAATTAATAGGGTTAAAAAATGTGATTCTTTCTCACCATCAAAATTATAGTTGGATATCCTACACCTTCTTCTTTCATGTATCTAACACAAACAACATATCTTCTTCATCATATTGTGAAATACGTAGTTGGATACTACCTATAAATAAATCATATACAAATCATTGTTAGTTAACATAAATGTCTTATTTCTACACAAAAAATAACTCTCCTCCTTGATATGTATGACATAAGTAAACTAGCATGAATTTATTAGATAAAATATAGAACTCTTTTTTTCCATCAAATTTATTCACCCTTATTCTCCTTGTCTATTTGATCATTATTGAATATTTATTTAACATATAACCTTGTAGAGTAAATTATTCTTTAGATATCAACTTTGGTTGCATGATGGATTCAAAATACTCATCCATTATATTTTTTTCTTCTTTATCTACTTAGTCTCTAATGTGTACCTTCAAAGTCCTTTATCTCCTTAATATCTACCATTGGACATAATATTTCTCTCTTGCATAGAAATCAATAGGAATATTATTATAGCAATCATTAATTTATATTTGTGCTACTTTTTTTAGTTCCTTCTATACTTGACCATTCTTCACTACAACATCATTGTCACTTTCTCCCTCTTGGGTTGCATTGAGCATATATTACCCATTTTTGTTCCTCTTGGGTTGCATTGAGCATATATTAACCGTTTTTCTCCTCTCTTGCAGAATTGGACTTCTCCAATTTATTACATACTTATCTATACTATCTCTATTTATAATTTATTGTCCCTTAAAGGAAAAAAATATTGTACCTCTACTAACCATACTTGTAACACTAAATATTTTTCACCTCCTCTTTCATGTTTAGTGATTCATTATAGATCTCACATATTACCTTCACTTTCAATACTAGTTATCAATCACACATTGTATCAACTTATGGTCCTTGGAATGTAATAACATTCATTCTCTCCTCTTTCACTATCATGATTGATACTTTCTCTTTTTCCTCTTTCATTCCCTTGAATTAGATTAATCAACTTGGACTATACCCTTTACATTTATTTCTTCTTCAATACGTACCTTTTTATAATAAAAATAAAATGTCAACTATTGATCATCTTCTTCCTTTTGGGACTCCTTGCTATCACACATAATTAATCTAGTTGCAATATTTTTTTAATATCACACATTGCTCAAAATTATAGTTACATATATAATACACCATCAACATGTGCATCCCCACTATGCACTCTTTTTATTTCACATACCTCTTATATCTCATAAGTTTTAGTATAAGATAGACAAACTTGCATTTGAAACCCTTTACTATGTATACTTATATTTCTTTGGTAATAATTTTAGTAACACGAGAAAAATGACACTTCACTTCCCTCAACATTTTTTAACTATCCAATAGTAACATTATTTTATTTCTTTACACCTCTCTCTTTTGGGTGATCAATGGAATGGTGATTTATTCTATTCTTCACAAAGGTATGAGTAATCATTCTATCATCATGGATATCTCTTTTACTATTCTACCATAGTATCCATAGAAGTACATGGAATATCATTCTTTCACCATAATAAGTGACTATTTTAAATGTCACTTATCAATTCAACAATATCCAATTACCTATTTTTAGCCAAGATACTTTATATGGACTAAGGTGAGATACTCTTCCTAGCCCTAATTTTTTACCATTCCAAAGATGCTAAACAATTCACTCTACCATTAAACTTTATTTCACATACCATTTTCCTTGCACACAATAATTAATAGATTATCTCACCACATTAGTCCATTATACTTTCTTGTTTATTTTAGTATTGTCCTCTTCATGATAAGAGATATTCTATGTTGCCATTGCATTTGTGAGAATTCAACTAATTATGGCTCACTTCTCCATGCTTCTATAATTCACCAAAACTTCCTTCACCTCCTCTTAGAAAAAAAAAATGAACTTCTTTAGGCTATTTCTTGTAAATGTTACTACTTTTTCATCATAAGTAGTGTAGGACCCTTCCTTCATCATGCTTGGTAGGTTTTATTTATTTTTTATTTTAAAAGCTTTCATTTTCTTCTCTACAAACCTTATTAGTCTATCTACAATTTCTACTTGGCCTTTAGTCCACATTAATATCCCCTTCCTTAGTGGTTAATATCTTTATCATGTACAAATAATCATATACAATTAACCTTCACAACATAAGATCAAAAGATATCCATTAAAGCACTACAAAAAAGCAAGCGACAACAAACATAGAAAAGATAGCTGACTAGTAAACAAAAGGCTAGAAACAAAAAGAAAAAAAATAGGACCAATAGAGAAAAAGCCAAGGCTAGGTAAAGTTCTTAAGCAGCTCGACAACTTCCAGCTCCAATTGCTTCATGTTCTCAACAATTTACTTAATTTTCACAATCTCCTTGCTTTGGATTTTCTTTTTTCTGGTGCTCGCATGAGTTATTCTACCATGACCAGTCTCCTTATCTTCAAGGGTGTCTTTCTTCACCCCAGTGAAGTCCCCAGAGGCCTTTTCCCCTTGATCACTATCAAACTTGCTGATAAGAACCTTCATTCTTGTAGTGATGGCCTTTAAGATCTTATGACTCTATTCCCCAATCTTCTTGAGCGTATTCTCAACCCCTTCTAGCCTTTTTTCAATAGCCCCAACTCTATTCTCTAGGATTTGGAAGCTATTACGTTGGACATTAATGATCTCCTCAGCATTACTGATTGATTTGGTAATTTCACTTAAACAATCATAGAGCGAGCTAAATTTACCAGTGCCAATAGCTTCTAAAAAGTCTCAATTGTATTGGCTTCCTGGGTTTACTTAGCTTTTTTGCTTGCTATGTTGAAGCTATCAGTGCCATTTTTCAAACAAAGGTCAATATCTAGATGGGAGCCATCCTGAGCCTTATCTCTCGTAGGATCCAAATTCACCTCCAAACCTACCTCCTTCAAATTTGCACTCTTAGATTCTTTCATGAAGCTTTCCTACCCAGCCAGGCCCTTATCCTTAGAACCAGTCGAGAAGGGCAAATGGTTATTATCTCCCACATCCTCATTTTGTAGATTTTTCTTTTTATGCTTCTGGCTAGACAAGATTTGGACCTCCTCGTTGTCAGTCTCAATATCATCTTCAATGTCATCTTCCTCCTCATACTAGCTTTCATCATCCTCCCCCTTCTAGTTCCTTCTGGCCAGCCTTTTACTCTAATCCTCTTGCCCTATTTTTCTTCTTTTCTTGCTTGACCCAATGATATGGGGGTCATCCTCAACATCAGCTTCAGTTTCGTAACCTTCGCCATCATCATCATCTGAGTCTTCCAATTCCTCGTCTCAGTCAGAAACCTCTGCAATATTCAGATGAACTATTGTATTCTTGATGTGATTGTACAAAATCACCATAAGACCCTCATGCATAGAAGGATTGGTTTTGGGGTTGGAGATAGCATCCTTTATCCCAATATTTAGGGCACAAAATAAATAATATGGGATGGAAATTTTCTCCTTATACTAGAAATGGTTGAGAATATCAAAATGATGGTTGTAAACCCTAGTAAATCTCCCATCTAAAGTGATAAATTTTATAATAGAAAACAAAACTCATCGTCATATCAACTTAATTACCTTAGGGAAGTATTAAGTGTACTTCCCTTCACCATCTTGGCTTTCTCCTCCTTGTCCTTAGGGAATTTATCGTCAATCATTAGACCCGTAGCCTTAGCGATCATGGTTTCATTCACCTTGACCTTCCTACTGCCAATGGTCAAGGTGCCCTTATTCTTGTTAGATAATTGATTAATCCTAAAGACACTGAGAGGGGGAGTGAATCAGTGTTTGACCGATAGATCAAATATTTAAGCTTATTTGCAATTCTGTAACTAGGATTAATATACTGGTAAGCAAAAAATAATGCAGTAAAGAGAAACAAAAGAATCAACATCAATGCACACCATAACACAAATATTTTGGTGAGGAAACCCGGTAAGGGAAAAACATCGATGGGATTTGTGACCCACAATATTTACTCACTAGCCATAGGAATAAATATTACTTAGTACAAAAAAGGGGGCATGCACATGCAGGAAGGCCATCTACCTAGAACTCACTTCTCAACAAAATTGGAGTCATAATAACTACAACACTGATGTAAATAGAAAAATGAACTCTTACAATTTGCATCAAAATGTTGGATAAGTTCTCTATTATGCTCTGTCCGATACCAATTCTGCCTCTGCCAAAAATCCTTAATGGTATGCTGTCAAATGATTCTGCTTATACAAAATAGTCTTTTCTCTACTCTGCTTCTTATTCGCTCCAAAATAAACACATCAAAATGCATATACAACTATTCTCTATCAGATCCTATCTTATCTTATATTACCACTTACTTCATTTCATACATACCAAATGACCTACAAGAACTCATAAATATATGAGTCACTACAATACAACATGTCGGCCATACATTTATAATTTACATTACAATTTATTTCGCATAAACAATACTATTGTCAAGTTGGCCTAGAATGCCGGTATAACCTTCTGTTAGTGTAAACTAGATGTCGGTGTGAATAAACCTTGTTGTATCTGCCAGTGCCGGTAGGTGAAGTCTATTGTCAGTGTGAACTTGTGAAACCTTGTTTCCATCAATGACAACATCCACCTTTCTCATCTGAGTGTATAATGCCAATAATTCCATCCCTTTTTGAAAATCCTTATAATTTGTAGTTGTTTCTCTTGCATTCTCTCCATAAAATAAGTCATTTTAGTTGCTTGCAGCAAAGCCCTGACCTAAGGATGGTCCCTCCATTTATCAATTTGGGTTGCCTCCTTTTTCTTACCATTTCCTCCAATTTTCTTATCGATTTCTATCAACTATGATTTCCTACAAATACCACTCTTCGTTGTGGACTTTCTAATTAGCAGGGAAGAAACCACTACAAGCCAATAGACATTTCTAATGCTTCCACTCCAAATAGAATAAAGCACCCACAAAGCATGCAAGGTGATCTAGCAATTATTAATGTACCTCCTATTCAACTGCATACAAAACCATTTCATGATGACACAATCTCCCCCACCATCTCAAAAAATGATTTCTTCCTAATTTAATATGTCATGTGCCACTCAAGGGAGCTCCCCCTTACTATTCCGAATCTTGATTTTCCCACTTCGTACTGCCTCATTGGCGGCCCAGTCCACACTCATCTTGGCCTCTCTATAATCATGAGAACTATAGCATTGATCGAACCCCTTAAGGATCTCCCTAGCTGAAGCAATGATATTTTTTTTATTGTCCACAAGGGTTGGTGTTTACCAAGAAGGAAATTGATAATGTTTTTAGAATCCCCCTCTAGCCATAAAAATTTGACTCCTAGATTATGTGCTAAATTGATAGCTTGGAGGGTGCCCATAGCTTCAACCAAATGATTAGTCTAGTTCATGAAGGGAAAGGTCACCACCCCAATGCAAAAGCCAGCACCATTCTAGATAACTCCACCATAGCCAACAGGCCCTGGGTTCCTTTTAGCAGCCCCATCAAAGTTAGCCTTCAACTAGTCATTAGGAGGAAAAGACTAGTTGCACGTACTTCTTTTCAGTTGGTTGGTATTGATGTCCATGTAGGATGGGATGTTCCATCTTTTGAGAACATCAAAATCCTCCTGACTATTGCAATAATGATCTCCCCTAGCCATCACATTCTCAAGAAAATTCTATTTTATCTTGGCCCAAACCATCTCAGAGGGGTTAACATCATTCTTGAAGATTTTGTTATCCCTCTCTTTCTAGATACCCTAAACGATATGTGGAAAGGAAAACTTCCATAAATTTCTTATGGTCAAATTGTTTTTATTGCAGTACCAACTCTTGAAACGGTCTTGAATCTCCTTTTGGAACACCTAATTCAAACCCCAATGCTGAAAAAACATAGCCCAGATAGGTTGGATGTAAGGAAAATATATAAAAATGTGTTTCACAAATTCCTCATCATTGAGACAAAGATAAAATCTATTGGGGATGTAGAAACCCCTCTTTCTCAAGTTATCTGTGGTTAGTATCTTATTTCGCAAAGAATTCATAAAAAAAATATTAATTTTAGGGGTCAAACCTGAATGCCAGGCCTTAGCCCAATAGGGGATAGGGTCATGTGACTGAGCCAACATAAGGACAATAGATGCCATAGAATAAAACCCTGAAGAGGTACTGCTCCACACTTGGTGGTCCTCCCTTCTAAGATTTAAAATTGCATGGTTGATCACTAGGTTTACCTGCTTTAGGTTGGGATCAATAGAGCTGAGGTCCACCCACTTTTGATCTCTCCTGTAGTCAAGAACTTTAACACAAAACTTCTCCTTGCATTTATGGATGATCATCTAAGAAACACAATTAGTATTGAGAGGACCTCCTGCAATCGAGGTATCGTCCCAGAAATCCACCTTCCTGCCATTACCCATGGCCCAAACTTTGCCTACACTAACAATACCTTTAGCATGGTTAACACTATTCCAAATAGTAGAGCCACTTGTTATCTGATTAGAGGTAAGGAAATATTCCATGGTAGGAACCACACGTAAGTATTTAACCTTTGAAATATCATTCCTCTCTCCATTTCCCATATTTGTTTGGCCAAAAGGGTCTTGTTTAGGGTTCTAATATTTTTTAATCCCAGACCCCCCAACTTTTTGGGTTTGCAGACATTCTTCCAGGTAATGAGGGAAACTCTCTTCTTCTTCTCAACCCCGTACCAAACTAAATCTTTTTGAATTTTCTGAATAGCATCTGTAAATTTTCCAAGAATTTTGAATATGCTTAAAGAATAAATTGGAAGACTCTAGAGAGAAGATTTTAAAAGATTGATTTTACCAGCTCGACTAAGAAGGCTCTCTTTCCAACCAGCCAACTTCCTACTGAATCTATCAACAAGAGTGTTCCAAAACAAATCCATAGGTTTAGTGCCCAAAGGAAGACCTAGGTAAATAGATGGGGGCTTTCCAATTTGGCAACCAAGGATTTGGGCCATCCTATTTTGTCTATCCTCTAGGGTGTTGAAGAATAAAATATAGCTTTTCTCGCAATTAATTATATGACCCGAAGTAGAACTATAAATTTTTGGATGGTTCTTCATAGTAGAGGATTCTTTGATTGATGAAGTGCCCATTAATATGGTATCATCAACAAATTGCTAGTGGGAACGAGATTTGAAACTACAAGAGGGAGAGACTCCCAACATAAGACCCTAAGAAACAAATTTGCTAATAAATCTACCTAGAATAATGAAGAAAATAGGGGAGATGGGATCCCCCTTCTTGATGCCCCTAGAAGTTTTAAAGATGGGTGAAGGCACACCATTCACAATGATAGAGAAAGGAGTCAATATAAGTTAGTAAATCAATTGAATAAACCTATCATAGAAGCCAAAAGCACCAAGCACCTTAGCAAACAAGCCCTAGTCCACATGATCATAGACTTTAGACAAGTCCAACTTCATTAGGAAGCCTTGTTTCTTTGATTTCACTAGCGAGTGTATTTTTTTCATGAATAGTAATGATAGAGTCAAGGATTTGTCTACCAGGAATGGAGCCACTCTATTGGGGTGATATTATAGAAGGGAGAATCATTAAAAGACTACCAACTTAACCACCTTCGAGATAATTTTATAGAAAGAATTGCATAAGCTTATCGAATGAAACTGATCCATGGAATCAGCCCCAGGACATTTGCGAATCAGAACCAGAAAAGTAGCATTGAGTTCCTTTTACATAATCATAGCCCCATAAAATTCCTTCACTCCTTTAACCACATCGCATTTGAGAGTGTTCCAAAAGGTTTCAAAGAAGAACATCAGTAACCCATCCGGACCTGAGGCTTTATTACCAACAAAGGATAAAACCCATTTCTTAACTTCCTCCTCAAAGGGAATGGCCACCAAAGCATTGTTCTTAACATCATTAATGATGAACGTAATGGGTTGTAAGAGGGCCCTTTGAGAAATATCATCTGGACCACAATCTGCTAAGAGAAGATATTTGAAAAAAATCCTAGCTTCATTCCCAATCTCATCGTCCTTCCTTTTTTCAATTCCACCAATTCTCAACTTTGAGATCCTATTAGCAACCTTATGTTTCATAGCAGTCATATGGAAGAACTTGGTATTTTTATCCCTAGCTTTAAGCCAAAGAGATCTGGCCTGTTGTTTCCAAAATTATTCTTCTCTTCTAATAATCTTATGATACTTAACAAGAACTTCATTTTCCTCCCTGATAGACACATCATTGTATCGGCTGGTTTGGATTTTATCCTATATTTCCTTTAGCTCAAGTTGGGTTTTGGACTTGGCAACAAAAATATCCCCCAAAACTTCCTTGTTCCATTTCTTTATATTATCTTTCACATGCCTTAATTTTTTTGCCATTCTATACATCGCAGTACCTTTGACATAAATAGACCACCACTTCTCAATGACCTTCTTAAGGTTAGGATGGTCCAGACACATCCTTTCAAATATAAACATAAAGTTTCTTTTAACACTTATATTGTCTGCCACAAAAATCACAGGAAAGTGGTCAGAACCAATCCGAGAAATGGAACAAATGTTATATCAAGAGAGATGATGACATAGGCAAGTTTGATGCAAGAAGCGATGAAGGAATTTTCTTGGGATATTCAATAAAGAGTAAAGTCTATTGGTGCTACAATAAGAGACTGAGAAAGATAGTGGAAAGTGCAAATGTGAAGATGGATGTGAACCTTGGAAAAGAAATCAGAACTTGCGGATGTGATGATGGTCAACACATTATTATAAATATTATTCAAACTGAAGAATTAAAGAAAAATGATTTGGTAGAGATAGTTAATCCAAATGTTGTTGTTGTCAGTGGAGAGGTGCAAGAAGCTGAATATCAAAATAATCAGAAGACTACAAGGTATTTAAGATTGAATCATTCTGAAAATCAGATTATTAGAGATAAAAATAAAGGTGTGATGACTAGAAGAAGGCTAGTTGGTAAAGAGGTATGCTTGATTTGCAAAGTTGAACCTAAAGATGTTGTTGAGGCCTGCAAATATGAAAACGAGATGAGGGCTACAAACAAAGAATTAGATTAGATTGAAAAGAATAACACATTGGAACTTGTGCCTACACCTAAAGATAAAAATGTTATTGGTAGTAAATGGTTATTCAACAATAAATTGAATGAAGTTGATGAAGTTGTCCGAAATAAAGCAAGACTGGTATGCAAAGGATATTCACAAAAGAAAGGAATTCATTATGAGACTTTTTCTCTTATAGCCAGACTTGAAACTATTAGACTATTGCTTTCATATGTTTCTTATAAATATTTCAAGGTGTATTGGATGGATGTCAAGTCATCTTTTCTGAATGGTGATCTTGAGGAAGAAGTCTACAATTATTTTCATTATCAAATGATGGAGACATGGTATGTAAACTGAATAAATCTCTTTATGGATTTAATAAAGGTGTTATTGATAGTAATCTATATTTTAAGACTAAGAATGATAACATCTTGATTGTTGAATTTTTTGTTGATGATATTATCTTTGGAAGAGACGATGACTTGAGTATGAAGTTTGTTGGTGATATGAAAAAGAATTTGAGATGTCTATGATAGGTGAGATAAAAAATTTCTTAGGTTTGCAAATTTCATAGACTGCAAAAGATATTTTTATATCTAAAAGTAAATATGTGAAGGAATTACATAAGAATTTTGGGTTAGATAACTCCAAACTAGTTGGAACTCTTATGGTGATTGGCTACAAATTGTCTAAAAATGATGAATCTCTGAAAGCTAATTAGAGTTTGTACAAATCTATGGTTGGTGGACTACTATATCATACTTAGACTAGATCACACATTATGCATGTTGTGTACATGATTGCAAGATACCAAGTTGATCATAAACAAAGTCATTTCACTGCTCTAAAGAGAATATTCAGATAATTGAAGGGAACTGTGGATTATGGTTTGTGGTATTCGAGGAATGATGATTTCATGTTATGTTCTTAAACTGATGTAGATTGGGTTGGTGATGTTGATGGCTGGAAGAGTACCTCCAATGGTGCTTTCTTTTTGGGTAATAAATTGGTTTCATGGGCTAGTAAGAAACAAGATTCAGTGTCCTTAGCTATTGTTGAAACTGAGTACATTGTTGTTGTTGGTAGTTGCACTCAGGTAGTTTGGATGAAGAAAATGTTGAAGGATATCTAATTTATCTACAATGAGCCTACTCTCATATATTGTGATAATTCTAGTGCTATTCAATAAATGTCAAAGAATCAGGTGCAACATTCAAAAAATAAACATGTGTTACTCAAATATCATATCTTGAGAGAAAAAGTAGGGGAATAGGAAGTGAAGCTGGAATATGTGTTTACAAAGGAAAATATTGTTTATATTTTCACTAAGCCTTTCCATGCATATACATTTTTTTATTTGAGAGAAAAGTTAGGGGTATCCACCCCTCCTGATGAATACTAGATGCATTGAGTTGCACCAGTCTAGTGGAATTTACAGTCTTATTTCATTTTATATAGATTTATGAGTTGGTTCTTCTCCTCTGGTGGAGTAGTGTGTTAGATTGGTTATCTGTTTATTGGAGAGAGTTCAATTTTCTATTTTGAGATCTTTGGCATTGCTATCAAAGGGAGAGAGAAGCATGTGAAAAACTATTTTATTTTCTTGATCTTAGGGGGTTTCTATTGGAGATGTTTTTTTAATTTGCATTGATTGTTTTTCATATTCATATGTTTCCATTAATGCCAATGGGGGAGATTGCTGGGTATTGTTGCTCCTAGGATATGTTGTTGTCATTGATGTCAACATATTCCTCCTCTGGTGATTACAGATTGGTTTATTGAGATTATGGTTTGGTGTATGGATTATTTATAGTATCATTATATTCCTTTATATTTTTTTTGGTGATCTGGGAAGCTTAATTGATCATATCATATGATCTAGTTTTGTAGTTTCTTTTCTAGATCAGTGCTTTGCAAAGTTCAGTATTTCCTCTGGTATATTCCAGTGTAATAAGATCTTGAGTTGATTTTTCGGGATATTGTTTGGAATGATCTTGTCTATCTTCATTGTAGATGGTTCATTATTTGGTGCTCCATAAGTTCTCTTTCTTTGTGATAGTAGCTTTTGTTTTAGTGTTCGACTTTCAGACATTGACAGATGAAGATTTGATAAGTGGTGTCGGTGCAGCTATTACTAATTATTCTAATATTCTTACTAGTGTTTCCTAATTTTATCATATTTGTTTTGATGATTAAAATTGATTATTGTGCGAGTTTTTGGTGATTTTTCTAAACCAGTGATGTTCTTCATTTTATGTGGTTTTCCTGGTGGTGTAGCATGTTGCAGTTGATCTTGGCATGATTTTTGGTGGTGTTGCATGTTTGGAGATTTTAACTAGGTCCATGTTATATCATGTATATCATTATATTGGTTTGGTGGTCAATATTTCTATCATATGTTGTAATTTTGTAATTATGAGTTGAGGATTTAGTCGACCTTGTTGTCAAGATTGATGAATTATATAAATAGGTGATATTGTCACGTAATTTGGGCATAGGGTTGTGGCTGCATTATCAGAGAGTGGTGTATGTGTGAGCAAGTGATTCATCCTTCGGTATTCTAATTGAGAAGAGATTGGTATTACATAGCAGACAATTATGCTTAACCAGAACTATCATCAATGATTTGGAGATGCTCTTATTGTAGTTCAATCCTTTTGAATTATATTTTGAATCTTGTTGTAAGTCCATGGACCGTCGTTGAGGGTTGTAGCCTTTTGGGTCATTATATTTTGAGAAGTGAGCTCTAGCCAGTGTGCCTGAATGCTTGTGCATTCCCCATTGTAATATTTTCACATACTACTACAAAGTATCATCTTATTGTGGGTAGGTTCCCACCATGGTTTTTTCCTTAACCAAGTTTTTCACGTCAAAATCTTGGTGTTGTGTGTTGTTCTATCTATTTCTTTATTTTTTTTATTATTGTAGTTTATCATATCTATATTTGTGGTTGATTTTATTAATCCGATGAAAACTAATTCACCCCCCCACTCAGTTTTCCATCATTGTTGTTGCCAATAGGTTTGGTGTGCTGATCTCACTATGGGTTTTGGTAAGATTGTGTTGCGTCCCTATTTTGGGTTAGGGGTTTTTTTCTTCACCTATTGCTTATTGTCAAGGCCTTTGGTTTTCTTCGGAGTGTTGTTCGATAGTATTTTTAGAGGGCTTTGGCTCTGTTTGTTTTCTTGGTTACTCTCTTTGTTCTCCTTTTCAAGGATTTTTTGTATTTGTGTCTATTGAGGTGATTCCATCTCCTATTGAGAGGTAGGTGTGTTTTTCTTTTCTTTCTTTAATTGGATGTTGGGAGCTGTATTGGGTGGATTTTTTCTTTTAGAATAAGAGCTCTCCTCTCGTGCCATTATGAATGAGGCTGAGGATTCTATGGCTCCCACTTATCCTTTTCTTTCTTGAGTTTGGCTAGAGTTTTTTTACTCTTTGTGATATGGTTTTTGGAGCCATGCTAAAACCAAATGATTTAGATTTGGGGAGTCTATTAGAACCCAAAGAGGTGGCTATTTTTGGATCTAAGATCTTGGTGGAATCCCTTGTTCTTTTTTTTAGTAGAAGGTTAAGGGATCCTATTCAAAACTCATGTTTATTCTAATGATGGAGGACGGTCTTTCATGTCTTTATCTTTTGACTCTTGACTCTCTTTATGATGATGTATTTTTTGTCCTTCTTTTTCTTATCTCCATGGCTTTGGTGATTGTGACTCCTTTTCTACATCTTGGGGTTACTATGGTTGTTTCTATTGATGTGGACCTATCTTCTATGGAGGGGGAGATGGGCCTGGCTAGAGGTGACCTATCTCCTTTTGAGGTGGAGTCAAATGCTACAAGATGTGCTTGGATGTGCTATTGGGAGGCTAATAATGTGTAGTCATTATGGGTTCTGGGAGCCCTTTCAAAATCTAAAATGTTGTTGGCTTTGGGAGCTATTTCAAAACCCAATTCATCAGGTTGTGGGAGCCTTGTAAAACCCATTCTCAAGATTGAGGAAGCCTGGAAAAACCCTATGTTTGTTGTTTTAAGGGACAGGGTGGATGTTAGTAGTTTTAGAGGGCCCAATTTGGCTAGTGATTGGTTTTGGTTAGGTTTAGGTTTGGTTGGGTTGCGCAGCTTGAAGATTTTGTTATAGGTTATGGGAGCTTGGGAAAACCCTTCTTGTTGGCTGAGGGTGCCTCTTTGAGGTCTAGTGTTTGACCTCTTATTGTTACCAGCCCAGTTTGTAATTTTTTAATTCTGATGTTTAATTGGCTGGAGTTTATTTGATTGTGGTTGCTTTCTTTTTCTATTTATTTTTGCAGCCTTTGAGTTTTGGGATCTGGATGCCCATAAGTATAGAAGGTTTTAGGTCCTTTCTAAAACATGTGTTTCACTGCTAAGTAGTCTTGCCCATTATTCAAAGGCAAGTTATTGATTATATGGGTTTCGGGGCCCCATCAAAACTTGTTTATCCTAATAAAAAATAATTTATGTATCAAACCTTCAACACAATAAACATCATTAGTTGTATTCTTACCATCAATTGCAATGATTTGTATCCCATAAACAGGTTTATATTTCTCTCTTGCAAAGTTGGTTGATCTTCTGTCATACTTCTCAAGATTAATGAGCTTCTCTTTATCACCAGTTGTATTATTTGAGCATCATGAGTTAATGATCCAAGCTAAATTTCTCTTGTTCTTCATTCCTTCCTATCTTTTGAATATTTCCTTGTTCTTTTCATCCATAGAAAAAAATAGTGATTCTTCATTTGAGTCGTCACCATCTTCATTCTTAGATGATTTTTTTGCATTGAACATAGAATCCTTTTTCCTTTATCTCTATCATCTATCTTTTTCTTTCTATCATATATTATATGTTGCAAGGTGTGAGCCCTTGGTCTCCTTGTGTTGTGTAGTGCAGTGCTTCAGTTTATAACATGGCTTAATTGCCTTTTATGGATTTTGTACATCTAGTGATTGTATCATGCATTAACAGGTCGATCTTTTTGTGCAATGACAACCACACTTGTAAGAAGTGGTATCAGACCTTGTTCACAGGTTCACACCCTTTGCTTGCGCTGGGGGGGATTGTTGCAAGATGTGAGCTCTTGGTCTCCTTGTGTTGTGCAACATAGCACTTGGGTTTGTGACATAACTTAACCGCCTCCTGCAGATTCTATAAGTCTAGTGGTTGTATCGTTCTTTAACAAGTCGATCTTTTGGTGCAACAAAAACCACACTTGTAAAATTCTATATCTATCCTTCTTCTCATCATCATCAAATCTCTTGTATTCTTCCTTATACTTACATTTAGAAGCATATTGACTGATTCTTCCAGCTTAAATTATTTTAGAGGTAACATACCATTTTTTTTGTTCCTCCCTTTAGTCTTCTCATAAAGTTTTGTTTGATCTCATCCATATTTTCACTCTCTTGAGGTTCATCTTCAGCCATCTTGGAAACATTAAATGTAGTCTCTTTCCTTTCCCTTTTTATTTCTTCCCTCATGCATATTTCATAGGCAACTAGTAATCGAAGAAGTTGGTCAATAATACAATTATCTAGATCATGGCTCTCTTTAATAGCACACCTCATAGAATTGTAGGGTTTAGGTAGAATTAGTAAAATATTTCTCACAACATCACCTTCTTCTATCTTTTGACCAACACTTCTGATAGCATTCACAATATAATTTACCATATGTATGTAGCTTTTGACACCTTCATCATCAAGCACCTTAGGAAATTCATTAACCTATCTTGATTTGTCTTAGGATCTCCTTCATATATATAACTTAATTTATCCTAGATCTCTTTTCTTTCTTTTGACCTTGTATCTCTAGATAATATTGTATTAGTTAAACAATTGATAATCACATCTCTAGCCTTTGTATTATTCTTATAATTCTTAATTTCATCTTGTATTTGAGGTTCATTCGTCAGAGACATATAGAAAGAATTGATAATTTTCTAGATTCCACTTGGCAACTTTTTTAAATAAGATTTCATCCTCTCCTAATAAGATAAATTTGTGCCATCAAACTTCAATGCCTTGAAATTAATTTCTCATGCAATTCTAGTACTGCCTCAAGTAGTTAAGCTTTACTAAGAGGAACCTCACTCTAATATGAATTGTTGAACCTATGACTAGATTGAGAGGAGGTGATGAATTCTAGATATTTTAAACATTGATCTATCAAAATTTAAGAAACATTTAACTATTTTACATCATTACTAAAAACATAAAACCACCAACACATGAACATTAGATATATGTGGAAAACCCAACGAGAAATTTCCATGGTGATATTGCACTCATAGTATAAATAAAATTGATTACAATATTGTAGGCTTACTACCAAGGAGAAATATGCACCTAGTGGAATTGCAAGGCTAAGATGCACAACCTTAGGGAAAGATACAATGACTTGCAGAACTAAAACTCACTATGTCAAGGAAAGATGTATAGAGAGTTTCCAAGAGACTCATTGTGTTTTCGCAACAAAAAGAATAGGAGAACTAAAATGAAAAGAATCTCTTGATCAGGAAACTGTCCTTCAATCACTATGTTGAGTGACCAATATCAAGGAAAACACATCTAACATCAACCACTATCTTAGAGCACTGTCACACTAAATATATCACTATTGAAGCTCATCATAAAACAACTTTCACACATCTATAGTACCAATCTGCTTGTAGATTATTCACATTCAATTTAAATCAATTTTCACACTTCCCATCAATCAACTCATACATCTACAAACCTTAAATATAAGTTAGATAATCAAAAACCTAGTTGAGGGTAGGCTACAAGGAGAGTATATAATATTATAGAGAATATGCCACCTAATCCTAAAAAATCACTGTGCTTCACTTTGGGAAATAGAGTAGACCCAAATCTTTCACAACACATCATTCTTCATCAAATACAATAAACCACAAACACTAACACATCCTCAAAAGTCAATACCAAATATAATGTGTAGATAAATAGTAAAACTCAACAAATAGTTGGCCCAAATATCTTCCAATACATTTTACTTAATGTGGGTCTCCACACACCATCATGAGACTCATAACAATATTCTAACTCAACTTCCATTGCATATCTAGACCAAACCTAACACTATCAAGGGAGGGAGATCCAATGAAGGATAGCTCAACCTTGCAAATTAATACATAAATCATGCATAACATACTGGTAACTGATAACAAGATGCTAGAAACTATAGAAAGAACAACTAGTAATATAATAGAATATATAATCGGTAAATAACTCGAATAAATATTATTATAGTTTGAATGATTAAACATGCCATATGCTGGATCATAGTTTAGGATACAAAAAATGCTTACAATGCAATTACAAGATCTATAGATCATCCTCATATTAAATCATCTTTCACGAATGGTCTACCAGTTCTACCACAACTCGGACCTCAGCCTTTCAACATCAATCCAACCGGATCAGAATACTGCCAGACCTACATCTATGCTTGATCTCTAAACTCTCTCTTTGATCTTCTGACTTCTATCTATCCAAATGACTTGCAAACCTCCATATATATACCACCCACAAATTATTACAACTTAATCAAGTCGGCCTAAAGATCAACCGGTTCATGAAATGTGCAACTGGTTCATGAAATGTGCAACAATAACATGTCGGCCCAAATTACTAAGAACAACTCCAAACAAAAAATAGATGCACGGACCTCCGGAAATACCAAATAAGGCCTAAAGAAACATCTCCAATAATCCTCAATTCACAAAAATTAACCGCAACCCGAAATCATCTTTGCTCAACATAGTGCCAGAATTACTGGTAAGAACATATCAACCGAGCCAATACCGGAATCCACATCTCATCGGAAACAAAGCCAAATGCTATGAAAATTTAATATGATAATGATTATGAACACAAGAGAATAAATCCAAAACCATGCCACTAAACAATCAAACATGAAGAAATTCCATGCTCTCAAGCAATTCCACTGAAAACTACCTAATCAGTAAGAACTAGATCGGTGCTTCTACATCAGACTCTTAGGGTTAATTGAAAAGTGAGTCTCATCACTTTATCTAGTTCATAGATCGATCAGCATGTACTTGCAACTGCCTTGGGGTTCAGCGATCTAACTATAGCTTTTAGTTGTCTCTCCATGGTGGTCTTCCGGTCCAAACTGTGACCTACCTCAATTGGCGATCTACTCAAATCTCCACCCACTAACTACCTCAAGCTCAAGCTCTAGGATCCGTGGTCTACCTGCAAACCTTTATGTACCTCATGTTCAACACTCTAAACAATTCCACAAGTTACTTCAATCTTATCTCAAACCAACCGGTGCACAAGCAACACTCTCTCCAACAATAGGTTCACCAACCAACTTTGATACCATTTGATGCAACCATAATCGATAAAACCCTCAAAAGAGTCAACCATCTTATGCAGCAAGACAGACACAATGAAAGCAGTAATACAACATAAGAAATTCACATAAACAAATCATATTAAAGCAATATAATTTCTTAGAATCCTCAGGAAATCATTACATTATCATCTAAGAACACCTTGTAATTAACTGGTTACATGCATGCTTCAAGCCAGATACAATGCAACCAGAACACTAACAATCAATTGAATCACAACATGCGAATCTTAATCCTTATTCTCAGTTCTACTTCCTCTGCCCCTAAAAATCATTACCTAACAACATACTTATACATGTCCGAACACATCCGGGTCAGCCTCAAAAGATTACGTTCACCAATGCAAGAAAATGAAATGTGTATTTAGGTCAGCCCTAAGAATTAGATAAATCTTTCCAAAAAATAATAACCAACTGATGCAGTTCAACAAGAAGGTCAGCCACACACCAAACAGAATCAGACAAGACCCAAAATGAATCCACATGCCAAGAATTGCGTTAATAATAAAGGAAAACCAACCGGTAAGCACAAGAACTATCCTGAGAACCAAAAAATAGCCAACTAGAAGGGATAACTAACTAAAAAAGAACCCAAATGAACAAAAAATATAGAATCAACCACATCAAACTACCAAGAAACCACAAACAAGATCTGGCATGAAGAACAAGCAACTACCGGTGCCAATCGGCAAGAACATAGAAAACTGCACAAAGAACAAAAAAAGAACAAAATTGAAAGGAAATATTTTTGGTTGATGCAAGATTACCCATTCTGATGCAGGAGTATTGGTCTAGTTCTTACTGGTTTGGCAGTTTTTAGTTGAATTGCTTGAGAGCGTGGCATTTCTTCATTTTTAAGTGTTTAGGGACATGGTTTTGGGTTTATTCCCTTGTGTTCACGATCCTTGTTGTTTTCAAGTTTCATATCTTTTGGCTTTATTTCAGGTGAGATGTGGATTCCGGTATTGGCCCAGTTTCATTGATATGTTCTTACCAATTATTCTGGCAGTGTGTTGAGCGAAGATGATTTTGGGTTGCAATTGATTTCTATGACTTGTGCATCGATGGAGATGTTTCTTTGGGCATTGCCCGTTATTTCTAAAGGACCATGTATCGATTTATGCTTTGGAGTTGTTCTTAGTAATTTGAGCTGACATGTTACTGTTTAACGTTTCATGAATCGATTGGTCTTTGGGCTGACTTGATTAAGCTGTAAATATTTGTGGTTGTATATATAGAGGTTTGCAAATAATTTGGATAGATAGAAGTCAGAAGATCAAAGACAGAGTTTCTTGAGATCGAGTGAAGATGAAGGTCTGATGGGATTCTGATCCGGTTGGATTGAGGTCGGAAAGCTAAGGTCCGGGTTAGGGTAGAACCAAAAGACCATTCTTTGAAGCCGATTTAATATGAGGATGATTTGAGGATCTTATAATTGCATTGTAAGCATTGTTTGTATCTTGGAATGCACTCCAACATGTGGCATGTGTAATCTTCCAAACTGCAATCAGATTTATTCAGGTTATTTATCGGTTATGTGTTTTGTTATGTTACCAGTTGTTCTTTCTATAGTTTCTAGCATCTTGTTACCAATTACCGGTATGTTGTACATAATTTATGTGTTAAGATGTAAGCTTGGACTATCCTTCATTGGATCTCCCTCCCTTGACTGCGTCAAATCATATCAGAGATGGCTATGGATGAGCTAGTCAAAGAATCATTTGCAGACATTGAGGCACTCCTTGCGGTGGATAGACCGTTGATTGGAGGTAGGCTGCACGTGTGTTCAATAGATCGCCAAGGGGAGGAAAATGAAACCGGTAGTCAGATCATCGAATTAAGGTAGTCCACTGGAGTGAAAGAAGAGATGTCGCCAAGGAGAAAAATACCCTGGAGGGTAGAATAGATGATGGAAGACTTTAAGAATGAAGTAAGGGACGGAATCAGGAATGCTTTCATTGGTTTTCCAAGAAATCCTGATTCTGAGGTTGAATATGAGGAAATCGGTGAAGAGCTTGAGGAAGTTGAAGGATTGGAAGATGATAGAGAGGAAAGATTCCTAAGAGTAGTGGCACAAGAAATTAAAGTGCATAAAGTTGAGGTTTCTAACTTTTTTAGAATGCTGAAGCCAAAGGATTTGATTGATAGGATTGGAGAGCTAGAGGACTACTTTGAGTTTTAGGATGTCAAGGACCCGTAGAGAGTCCGGTTGGCACATAACAACTTGAAAGGTAATGATTCCTTGTCGTGGAAGGAATTGCAAGAAGATAGAGTGGAGAAAAGTGAATTGAAGATCACCCGATGGAGACAGATCATTGCAAGATTGAAGGCCAAGTTCATGTCAGGAGACTATGAATTGGAATGTTTTAAGAAGTTCTAGAAATTGAAATAGAGAAACATGACTGTGAAGGAATATACCAAGGAATTCTACAAGGTGGTGATTATATCTAGACATAAAGAGATGGACATAGAAAAGGTGGTCAGGTACATTAATGGACTTGCTTTTAACATTCACGATGAGATGAGTATGTTGAAAGTTTCCATAATTTAAGAATATTACCAATATGCTTTGAAGGTTGAAGAGAAGGTGAGGAGAAGACAACAAAATAAGGGAAAGGAGAAATTCAAGATGAGTGATAGTATGAAGAAACTGGATAAAGAAGAGGAGTCAAAACCTAAGAAGAGTAAAGGACTAGAGCAGAGGACATTGAGGAAAGGTGGTAGTAGTACTGGTAGAGAATTTCCTGGCAAATGCTTCAAGTGTGGAGTAACCAGACATAGATCTTATGAATTTAAGCAAGGGATGGCAAGAAGTTATGTATCAAGATAATACCCAGATGGTACCGGATCTGACTGTGCACCATAGCAAGGAGAATCCCTTATGTTCAAAAGAAAGGATATCAGATCTACTTAGAGGAAGAGTCTTTTCCAGACTATGCATAAATTAGGTGGTAAGTGTGGCAAGGTCATTGTAGATAGTGGAAGTACTAACAATTTAGTATCTAAGGAGATGGTTGTGAAGTTTGGGTTAAAGAGGCTTAGGCATCCTTGTCATTATGAGGTGAGTTGGTTACAAGATGATCACAAGATAGAGATAAAGGAGTAGTATTTGGTGAGTTTCAATATTGGGCCTTTCAGAGATGAAGTTTTATGTGATATTGTGTCAATTAATGTTTGTCATGTCTTGTTCAAAAAACCTTGGCAGTATGATAGAGGAGCTATTTATGACTACAGAAAAAACCCGCTTGCTATTGAAAAGGATGGGCAAAATTTTGCATTTATTTATTTAAAGGAGAAGGAGAAGCAAGTGAAGAAACTGAGTCTTGAGAGAAGTTGCACTACTGAGAAATCAGTGATAGGGGCTATACTAGAAGGATTGATAGAACCTATCATAAAAGTTATACCAAAGGATTTGAAGAAAGATCTGATAGAACTAGTTGTAGATGTTATACCAGATGATTTGAATATATTCTAATAAAAACAGTTGGAGAGGTTATAACAGAGGGTGATATGAGTTTGCAGAAGGATCGCATAGATAAGTCTGATAGATAGCTGGAACTGGTCGACAAAGATCTCATGGTGACAAACTAGATGAAGTCTTGTAAGAGAAGAAATCCCGAGTTCCAGAAGAAGGAAGGCAATACATAGGGAGAATGTGCTGATCTGAACCAAAGAAAGAAAAAGAAAGGGAGTCAGAGGTTAGAGAAGCCAGTTGAGGCACTAGAAGAACTAAAACAGAGGTTGGTAGATAAGGAAGATGTTTGGATAAAAAATGAGCATGGGATCTTCTTTCGGAATCCTTTAAGAGGTTCATGAGTTGCTCTCATGCAACTTATTTTCCTACCTAGGTTGTCTGATGCAGGAGCATCCCTGCTTGATGGGCAATCTTTCATCAACAAAAAATATTTCCTTTCTATTTTGTTCTTGTTTTGTTCTTTGTGCAATTTTTTGTGTTCTTGTTGGTTGGCACCAGTAGTTGCTTATTCTTCGTGGTAGATCTTGTTTGTAGTTTCCTGGCAGTTTCATGTGGTTGATTCCATATTTATAGTTTCTATTTGCTTCTTTTCCAGTCTGTTATCATTTCTAGTTGGCTGTTTCTGGGTTCCCGGGATAGTTCTTTGCTTACCGGTTGGTTTTCTTTCATTATCGGTGGGATTCTTGGCATGTGGATTCATTTTGGGTCATGTCCAATGTTCTTTGGCATGTGGCCAATCTTCCTGCTGAACCGCATCACCTGGTTGTTATTTTCTGGAAAGATTTATCTAATTCTTAGGGCCGACCTAATTACACGTTTCATTTTCCTGCATTGGTTAATGTAATCTTTTGAGATCGACCTGGATGTGTTTGGGTGGGTATAAATATGTTGTTAGGTAATTATTCGTAGGGAGAGAGGAAGTAGAACTAAGAATAAGGATTAACATTTGCATGTTGTGATTCAGTTGGTTCTTAGAGTTCCAGTTGGATTGTATCTAGCTTGAAGCCTGCATGTAATTAGTTAATTAACTGATGTTCATGGATGATAATATAATTTTTTTCGGAGCATTTCCGAAAATTCTATGGCTTTAATATGATTGGTTTATGTATTTTTTATTTTTTCTTGTTGCTTTTGTTGTGTCTCTCTCGCTCCATAAGTCAGTTGACTCTTTTGAGGGTTTTTTACCCATTATGGTTGCATAAAAAAATATGGTCCAAACAAGATAATCCAACCAGGCATGTTGAAAACATAACACAACTGAACATACCAATAATGTACCAACATAACTCACTTGTAGAATAGAAATACCACTACAAAATTAAACTGGAATACTACACGAACAAAATAAACATGTCCTAAAAACTACAACACTTGAATTCACATTTCGAGAAGCCACCAAGCATATTTTCAGGTGAGTTTGATAGACCCCTTACTGTTAAAAAGCATCAATGACTAATCTCATCATTTGAGCAATCAGAGGACCTATAAACTTGATAGTACACCAGTCATAGAACGATAAAATTTTATCCAAATCCACACACTATATACTTCCCAATTTGTAGGAATATAAATCATTCTTTCATTTGGACATTAAATACTACTTATTGCATATTGAACATGTTACAAATATAAATTTTTAGAGACACTTCATACATATTCACCAAGAACTATATAAACATTTGAATATATACATTACTAAACACCAATTTCTGTAGTAAAAAAAAACAACACTAGATAAAGAAACCTACATGAAATTCAAGAACAACACCGAACAAATAACCTTGCATAAAACTCAACAACAACACAAAACAAAGAATCTTCCATTAGTATAAGACCATATCTAGAGTAGATTCCATCTAAAACAACAAGTTTGACATCAATGACAACACTACAAATCACTAACAACATTTTCCAAACATTCTCCCCATACAAATTTGACATCAATGACAACATTTTTCAAGTTTCAAACAACACCTATACACTCTCATCTTTGTCCATCTAAAATTCAAAATCATGCATTCCTATCCATATTTCTACCAATAAGCCACCTCCCTTGTATTTCTTTATTTGCACCTTCAACTTCATTATTTCCATTGGGTAGATGATTGTTTCTCACAATAAGCAATCCCTCTTTCTTGCATACTTTTCATACCTAGGTAACCTTCTCCTCTATCTTGCACTTACACTCAATCCTAACTGATGTACTCTTTGTCTTGACGCCTACCTTTGGTGTTCTTTTTTTTTATTATTTGTCTTTTTTATTCTTCCACATGCCTCTTTACATTTCTTGCATGTCAGTGTTTTCCTTTGTCTATTCCTTTCTTCAATCTCCCACTCATCTTCACACTTCAATTCATCATTACATTCTTCCATCTCTTGTCTCTCTTTTTAATTTGACATTTTTAAAAAAATCTGTAATCAAAATTATTACTCCTTGTACAATTTTGTAAACTTTAAGTTTGTGCTTATCCTGGTACCTTTTTCTCTTTGTATTTTTTGATTTCCCGACTCTTTATTTTCACCTCTATAGATTGAGTAGCAATTTTAACAAAAGGAATTGGAAACCAAAATTTCTATATCTAATAATCATTTATGCAATATTGCATCGTAGATGTACCTCACCAAATTTTCTTGCAAGTTATGTATAATATATTAGTTTAGAGATTTTCTACAAGAGTGTTAAGAGAATTTTCACTTTAACATAATGAAACACCAACTCCATAAATAATATATCTGCATCCAAAGTTATACAATGCCATGAATTTATCAAGTACAATGGATCAATTATAATAAATTACTCTTTAAAATATTACAATGTATAATAGAGGCATGAATTCAAAAATAGGGAATGCTAAAATTGCATAAGCTAAATAGCTATATTAATTCAATTTATAAATATGGGTGGTTGGATCAAAAGAGAGCACATAAAGGATTAAACCTTGTCTAGATAAATTTATATTGAGAAATAAAGGGTAAATCAAAATTGTAATTAGATTTAAAAGAAAGGCAATACAATTAGCTATAAATATAAGATGATTGAAATACAAACCTTGTAGAAATTTTAAAGCGATGTAGGAAAGCTAAGCTCACAAAAATGTAATAGATAACTAAAATAGTTACACATATTACCTAATATAAAGGAATTAATTAAAAATAATAATTTTCACTTATGATGATCAAACTATGATTAGGGAAAAAAAAAGGTTGGAATTAAGTCCTATGTTAATTACAATATGAAATGTATTAGATTATGATAGTTATCTTGATTTTGAGTAGAGAGAATGGAGCTAAATATGTTCAAAATTGTTTCATCCAAATATGAAAATTTCATTAGATGAAAAACATCTCAAACATCTATATACAAATTTTATATTTTGCTTTGCTTCATCTTTGTTCATACAAACTTTATCTATACGTAATGTGTGTGGTCCTAAATGTAACATGTATATTTGAATTGTAACTTGTGAGATAAAAGTAAAAGTAAAACTAAAGTACAAAGTGTCTTTTATAGAGCCTTATGGGACTACCTCATACTCTTTGTGGGAGGAACCTAACTGCACTACAAATGAGTCATACATGCCTTACCCCTTTGTGGGATTTAAACTTGTGACCTCTCTTAAAAAAGGACAAATTCTCCACCACTAGGCCAGCTCAAGTTGTACTTATTATTATCAACTGAAATTATTCTAAATTTTAAATTTTATTAAAGAAACATGAAACATAAAAACATCTTTGAAAATTTATTTAAATCGTTTGACTCTCATTCTTCTTAATTAAAAACCTAATTACTTTAACTTTACAACTTCAAACAAAACATATCTAATATATACTACTTTTATATATATATATATATAAACACAAATAGTATAAAACATAGGTAAGCAATTTTAACTATTACAACTAGGCATGCGATGAATTTTATAGACGTAACTTGAGTGGCGCCTTTCATTTCGTCAATGGTTCGTCACTTGTCATTTAGGAAATT
This sequence comes from Cryptomeria japonica, assembly GCF_030272615.1. NCBI lineage: Eukaryota > Viridiplantae > Streptophyta > Pinopsida > Cupressales > Cupressaceae > Cryptomeria > Cryptomeria japonica. Next base: position 315,033,940 of record NC_081405.1, on the reverse strand, counting down.
TCTGCTCATCACAACCCGTGAATTTGAATGCTCAGACATTGACATTGATAGCTACATATACATGGATTTTAGTGTTAGTGATAGTTAAGTTGATATTTGTAGGAGATATACAATTGAGGTTTGCTACTGCGGAACAACGCAAGCTTGTTGTCAGCAGGGCCCATGTACTTCTAAGCTTACACGCCTTCGCCTTCTGTCCCTACCCCTTCCGGATCCATTCAATCCATTATCTCAAAACTAATTTCATCGTTTGAAAATACAGGTGTGCATTATCTCAACTCATTGTTGTTAGATGTAAAATTTTGAGTTAAAATTTCTTCATCCATTAGATTTGTAACGATAAAATTGATATGGGGCAAGTCTTCATCCATTAATTTAATATAGGACAGCGACAAAGATATATAAAGAGGAAGATCAATCTTTAAGAATGAGTAATGATCAAAGTAGGCTAGGATGATGTTACAAGCTAAATTCATGTAAAATTATGTTATTTGTGGATTAGTTAATGTATAAAATGTATTTTAATCAAATTAGGTTTAAGATAAGGGGAAAATAATATGGGTGTATCATTTTTATTATTATGTTTTTTCTATAATTTGATTTGCATGTCAATTAGTTAGTTAGATGCATGAAAAATTCAAATAAGTAATTAGCATAGAAATTAATTATTTTTCAAATCTTCAAAAAAATATGAATCTACTAAAATCATATTAGATTATTTTGGAGCTTTATAAATTATGTGTTTTGTATCTAAGAACCACAAAATAAAAAAGAACACATAATGAGTATCACCTACCCCATTTTCAAAATATGCTCTAACTAGAAATTGCCTAAAAAAAGGCCTTATCAAAAAAATAATAAATGTAAAGAGGGGAAGATTAAGACAATTCACTTATTATGAATATTGGTAAAGATCCAATTAAGTTAAAATTTAAAAGGATTTTAAGTAATAAAATAACATGCATCACAAGTCCAACTACATGAAACTAGAACGCACTCTATAGACATTTCACATCATTATTTGGAAACATATTGTATATGTAAATTTTGGTAAGGATAGTTTATTAGTTATGATAAAATAATCATAATCTTATAAATGTATCACTAGAATCAAATGGAAAAAATATCAAGAGGTTGTATGATTTACCCCAATTTACTGCATATATAAAGAAAAGTGATTAAATTTCATTAATCACAACGGGAATGCAACAAATATCAATGATAATATCATGTAAATAATAGAAAGATGCATCCAATACATATTCAAAAATAATATAATTTATTAATCCAATAGATTATATAATTAGATATGCAAGTAAGTACATAAGATAAAGAACAATGAGATGCATAGTTTCTTTGCAATATTTTCTACATAAATTTCTTGTTTAAGCTTAGTAATGCCATGCCATGTAAGATGTAAACACTTATAATGACATCATGTAAAAATGATCATATAAAGTCTTTTTTAAGGTTGAGTTCTGAAACGGTTATGTTAATAAGGTCATTTGTAGTAAGATACAAGCTAATGTATTTAACAAAAACAAAAGATATGATAAGAGGAAAAATAATCTAAATAATTCAATATTGGATTCTTATATCAACAAATCTATAATGGAAACTAATAAAAATGTAAATTAATAATATAAATATTTATTTGTCATTTTTATATTTAGATTGAGTAAAACAAAAAAATTAATTTGATCTAGAAATTAATAATTAAAATTCCCAACAAAATAATAAATTCAACTCACTATCATTCTCTAACATTTATACTTTTAAGATTAGCACAAAGTATGAATATCCCCAAAGTAAAATTCCTTCGAATAAGATTTCTCCAATCAGCTTTTATATGTTAATACATTCTCCAATAGGTTATCTTTCATCTTATCAAGTGTTACTATAAATTATCTAGGTAGATGAAATAACTAATAGATAAGTGTACTTATGGAATCATTAATACCCATATATCTCCCTATCTGACCTCAAGCATATTACATTATTCACCCCTGGCTTTGCTTCGCATGGTGAAATCTATAGTAAATCCTAAATATCTCTGTGTGTCCATGAAATTTGATTACAATAGCCGCCTCAATGTGAGCAAACGATAAAGGATTTAGCCAATATCTGACGTCTGTCACTACCAACTTTAGCTAAATGCACACATAATGCAAAATCAAACAACATCCACAGTAAGCTTGCTCTCGACCTATAAGTAACACACCCATTGCACATAATTTGCAAATCAAACAGACTGAAAGAAGATTTCAGCCATGGCGACCTATGCAAAGATTTTAGTTCTAATGATAGCTACTCTGCTATTTGTAGGAGAGATACAATTTAGCTCGTCACAGAATTGTGGGTGTGCCAAAGGACTGTGCTGCAGCAAATTTGGCTACTGCGGAACCACTCAAGCTTATTGTGGGTCGGGTTGTAAGCTAGGCCCATGTACTTCTAATCCTTCGCCTTCGCCTTCTGTCGCTGCGCCCTCAGGATTTATTGAATCCATTATCACCCGAGACTTCTTCAACCGGATCAAATCTGGAATAGCTGCTTCTTGCAAGGGAAACAACTTCTACACATACAGTGGCTTTACCAGCGCAGCTCAAGCCAGCAATTTCGCTGGTTTTGGCACCTCCGGAAGTCTTGAAGTTCGCAAAAGAGAGCTCGCTGCTTTCTTCGCTAATGTCGCTCACGAGACCGGAAGTATGACTAATTTGATTCTCTCTACTTGTATAGTGAAACCCTAAAAACATCATTGATTGCTAATAGTGAAACCCTAATCTGCTTTTTATACAGATCTGTGCCATGTGGAAGAGACTAAAAAAGCCCCGTATTGCCAGTCTTCCACACAATATCCTTGTGCGACTGGAAAGCAATACTACGGGCGGGGTCCTCTTCAGCTGACCGGGTAACATTATCTATCTATAGTACCACTAAACATTCTTAATATTTATTATAAGCACTAACAGAGGTGTTTGTTTGTTTCATAGGAATGACAATTACGGAGCAGCGGGAAAATATTTCGGACTTCCGCTGCTGAATAATCCAGATTTGGTTGCCCAACAACCAGACGTTGCTTTCAAGACTTCACTTTGGTTTTGGATGATCAATAGCAACTGTCACAATGCCATGACTTCCACCGGGGGATTTGCTGGCACGATCAGAGCCATCAATGGTGGAGAATGCGGTGGTGGACGTCCATGGGCTGTGCAGAATCGAGTGAGTTCTTATCAGAAATTCTGTGGATGGTTGGGTGTCGCCACCGGTCCCCACCTCTCTTGTTAGTATTCTTAACTTCTGCATAAATAAATTATAAATAAAAGGTTGTGGGGCATAACAAGGGCACGAACAAGGTCGCTAGTATGTCTGAAAACCTGCAATCATCTGTAGCCTGCTAAGGTCTCTTCACTTTATGAAGATAATATAGCCCATGAGGCATGTTATGTGAGAATCGAAAGCAATTTTGTGGATGCTTTGGAGGCAATTTTAATTATAGTAGTGGTGTGACTAAAGAGCACTATCTAGACTGCCATGGATTACACTTCTAAGCATTTCTTTCTACAAGAGAAATGACCGTACACTTGATTATTAGCTTTGAGACCATTTTGACTTTATATGTCACAATTAAAATTTTGTTAGGAAATATATAATTGTCTTCAATGCGTTAATCATCTATAAACAATAAATTTTGATACTAAATAAATTTGAATAAATTATTGAATTAAATTTGGAGAGAGAAAAATAATTTAATAATTTTAGGATTGATTACTTTCAATGTTTCAACTTTAGAGTTTGTTTAAATAATTATCATAAAATTTGACAAAATTGTCTACATTTTAGTTTAATTTAGATCTATGCACATGGAATCGAAATTCACAAATGTGTTATTGATCTACCACATCGACTTGAAGTTTTACTCATATGAATGAATAAATAGAAAACTATCTAGTGGCATTTGCTCGCTTTCATCATTTGAAATTACGATTTTGGTAAGGATTAATGGTGTTTACAAACACCTTTGGGTAATTTTCTAAATCGTAAAGGTCATGTTCTCCTTAGCCATACTCCTATTTCATCTAATTTAGGCAATGTAAAAAGATTATAAAAGATAGCAAGAAAGAATGTTATAGGCATACGGTGAGTCACAAGCATATAATAAAATATTGATTCCTATTTTAGATCATTGACCTAGATAACCCTTACATTTCGAAATTCCTCCAATTTTATTAGCATCGTTTCAAATGGAATAATGTTTTTTAAAAAATTCAACGCATCATAGAGGCCAATATGCATATACACTAGGTCAACTCTTGGTTCCTATGTGGAAAATTTGAAGTTTGAATTTAACATTTTAATGTTGATATTTGGAACCACGAAAGTGAGAAACCTAAAGTTTTAATACATTATGTTGATATAGGGTAATGAGTAATATATTTATGGATCAAGATAAATTTCTAGAATTGCTAATATTCCAATTATGAAAGGGTGATGGTATCATCTAAATTCATGTACAAAAATAAATCTCTTGTGATTAGTATTACATAAAATCTAATCAATTCAAACCAAAAATAAGAAATTTTTTTATGGATAAACAATTTGGACTATGACTATAAATCTTTATTTAGAAAGAAGAGATGAGAGGGAAGAGTGGAGTGAAGGTTTTAGGAGAAGGAGAAATTGCAAAGGAAGCAGAGGAGGGGGATGATGATGGCATGGATAATGGCGATGGCCCTTGGTTGCTTGTTCTTTCCCTATCCTCCTGTGGGGTTTTGGTGGAGGGGTTTAATAGATCTCATCCGGTTGGCATTATTTGTTGGTGGGTCATCTATTGTGGGCTCTTCGTTTTGGTTGTTTTGACCCTATCTTCGCCCAAGTTCCCTAGGTTGGAAGGGCGTTTGGCTTCTGATCTATGTTTCCTCTCTCTACTATATGGGGAGGTATTCCTCTGCATGTTCCTTTCTCTATTTTGGAGGGTTTTCATAGCGTCCCCTATTGTAGGTGTTGTATCTCTTCCTATCTTTTATTGTGGTTCTTGATGCAAAAGTGTTTATAGTTGGAAGGTTTTAGTTGGGACCCCTATCGATTGCATGACTATTCCTAAGAGGGTTCTCCTATGTATAAGCTTTTATGGGTCATTGGATAGTGTGGATAGGGAGAAAACCCCTTCTTGCCTATGTGTTGAGTGTTCTTTAAGGGATCATGATGGCGTTTACCCTGTTTCTATTGTGGGGAGCTTCTTTTCTCTTTGGTGCAGGTAGATGTTACTCATTATGTGCGTTGCTCCAATTTGGGGGATTGTCATGGTGTTCCCCTTTGTGGTTGTGGGATCTCAAATTTCTTTTTGTCGTGGTTCTAGTTTCATGTGGGCTAAGTTCTCTTCAAGGATTTGTGTCAATGCTTGACTTGGTTTTGATGTGTGGTGCTCTTTCATTGCATTAATTACTTTAGTGGATTAGTGGATACCTAGGGTTTGGCCTAAATCCTCATGGGCTTTTATGACTACTTCCCTAGATGATGGTAGAAGTTCTCCTCTATGTCCTACCTATTATGTTCTTTTCAGATTCAATTTTTGAAGTCATTTAATGTGGAGGAGCTCAATGTGTGGGGTTTCCTCTTGTTTTGTTGTTCTTCCTTTTGAATTTGGGTGCTCTCTTTGGGGGTTATTTTCTTTGTTTTTTAGATTTTGTTTCCTCTATTTTGGCTAAGGGTTTAGATATTCTTCCCCCTTGTAGAGATTTTACTAGTGATTGTGATGGCTGTATGGAGGGTTGTGATGAGGTCTATTTTCATGTTAAGCATTTGGCTTACTATTGTAAGGTTGCTAAGTTTGCTATTATAACTACTCCTATTGAGGTGGGGGCTGAAGTAAGGGATCCCTCCTAAGTGTGCAAGGTGGTCCCCTTGAGGAATATCTTGCTTGTTCCTCTGTTGACAATGTGCCTATATAAGTTGTACTAGTTGTTGTGTTTTTAAGGGTCACTATGGTTAATGGTACTTCTTTTAATGGACCTATTGTGGTGGTCCATGATTTGTTGTATGTAGGGATTTTTATAGGTGATTTTATATACACAAGGTTTATGGGTTCCTTGTGTTCTTTGTAGTTTCCTTCCTCGCTTGAGGAGGCCTTTGTTCAAGGTAGTCTTATTGATAAAAGTTTGTATGAAGCCTTTCAAAATCTGCTTCTTGTTGACTGTTTCCTTGGGGGCTTTGGCTCTAGAACTAAGGGTTTTTTCAAGAAGATGGTTCAAGGTTCGTTCCTAGACCCCTATGTTTTGATTATGTAATTTTGTTGGGTCGAGACCCTTGTTCTTATTGATTTGATGTTTTGACCAAAAGTTTTTTAAAAAAAAAGGGTCTGTCCTTTCTTGGTTTTGTGGTTTTAGTGGTCTCCCTACTTGTGATTTCTCCCTTTTGTGTGTCTGTGTGTTGGTTTTGACCAATTCAAGCCTCTCCTAGTTTTATCTAATCAGAACAATTTGTAGTATTATATTTTTGTCCCACTTTGGTTAGCATTGCAACTAACTAGGTAGATGGATGGAGTATTGCAACAAGTAGTTAAGATATAGATAAAATATTCATCAAACCTTTAAAAGGATATGAATCTACTAAAAGTATGTAGATTATTTTGGAATTCCCCATATAATGTGTTTTACATTGGTAACCTAGAAAATCAAGAAAATCCATGCAATTAACACCATCTATCATATTTATAAATAGTCACTAACTAGTATTTGCTTGAATATAATCTATCATAAAAAGAATAAAAGTTAAAAGATTTCAATAAAATAAAGGACATCATTACTCTAGCTACACAAAAAAGGGTTTTACTCGCAAGAGAATTCATGACAAGGAATTTGGCTATGTCAAAATATATTATATATAAAAGATTTGGTAAGGAAGATTTATTGTGTGTCATAAAATGATCATACTGTAAAAATTATATCATTAGAATGAAACTCATGTAAATATATTAGTAATATACATGATTTCACCTAATTTGCCTCATAAAAAAGATGCAAGGAATCAAATGTAATAAAAAGTGATAACATCTCCTAGCACATAATAAGCATATGGAAATTGTCAATGGTAATAGCCTATAAGCCATATAAAAATGTATTGAATATAATAAATAATAAACAATAAAGGATGGCTAATACTTTTGACAAATCCGCTAATCCACACAATGAACTATAAGAAAAAAAGAAAAGTCTTTAGAAATGTTTAGAGGATGCCATTACACTATACAAATTTTGTTTGAAGTGACCAATATTTTCAAAAGACATAAAGTATCAAATTAACTCTCTTGAGTCATAGATAGTTCAAATGACCAACATTTAGGATTGAGTAAAGGATAATGATGGTGATACAAGGGCACAACTACAAAATATACACTCTTAGTTGAGGCGACTTATAGACCAAAAGGAACAAATCAAAAGACAAATTAGTAATCTTAGGGGAGTTGTGAGTTTGAGGTTGCGATCTATAATTAGTATTTTGTATGAATTAGAAAATGTTGATCAAAAGATTAAGATGCCTGCTATAGTGGAAGAAGCTAAAGAATTACATGCTCAAGCTAAATGTCAAATACCTTTGCAAAGGTGCACTAGGATACTAATCTTGCCTAGTTAAAGGTAATATTCAAGAACATTCTACCTCTCAATTAATTAGACGCATTATTGTACAAATGGGATAATTTTGTTATCATATAGATATGGTAAGAATAAGAGTAAGTTAAATAGTGCCATCTTGGTTTTTATTAAGGCACTATGTGCATATCACTAGTGTTGAAAAACCTTTTGCTACATTATTTTTTGAGGTAACCAAGACTACCTATCAAGGGGAGTAGGTAGTGGATTTCTACTATCAAGGGGAGCATGTTTTTGTTCCAAATTCAAATGAAGACTTCTTACTCTTTGCCTTGATGTCAAAGGAGGAGAGAATACATTTTGTGATTAGTGTTGTCGTCAATGACAAAGGGGGAGATTGTTACAGATTTGGAGTAGTATGTTGTCATTTATTTCAAACTATTATGCATCTACACAAATACTCTAGTATGAATAAGGGGGATACAAGTGTAAATGTATGCTATTTACATGTTATCATAGTGCAGTTTAGCCTTGCAATAATGAGGGAGATGATGATTTAGCATTGTAGTGATGTGGAAGAAAATGATTAAATATTAACTACACATAGTTGTACCTTATCTTCTAAAAGCCATATTATGTATCAATATCTCTTTTATGAATCAATGTTTTGATGATTTCTATATTATATATAGTCAATTTTGATGTTAGAGAAAGATGTTGTAGTGTGTACACATATATGAAGTGATTTACAATGATCTACTATTATTTTTTTGTGATATACAATAGTAAGTTGCAAAATTATTTTCTAAGGAATTAACATTTTATCACCTATGGCAGGGACATAGTAATTTGGTTTGTATTATTTCACATAGAAAGATATTACCTTATTTTTTAGAGGTTAAGTTTGTAGAGATAAAAATAAGTTATATACAAAGTTTCAAGTCATTTGAAATCCTTTCCATAGATGATGTTAGAAATGACTATGTACCAGACTGTGTAAGGTGAAGTACAGGGACACAGAGATCAATCCAAAATGCTCCACATTTCACCATACTAAATGTCATGGTCACAAAATTTTAAGGACTGTGATCAAGGATGTCTAAGATAGGTTCTGCTCAAGTTCCAGATGATTTGATCAAGTGCAGGTTTAGTTTTCATAATGTTAAAGGGAAATAATTGAACTACTATTCTTTGTTTTCATCTAAACAAGTGGTTATGTACTAGCGCTAGTAAAAGGATGTGTATTTCAATTGTATGAGACTATGTAGAATATCCACATGTCTCATAAATGCTCAAGGTTTGATGCACATGAATTTTCTCCATGTTTTTAGTACAACATGTTGTCCTGTAATGTTTCTTTGAGTGACTAATGGTTAATGAGGAGACAAGACATGGTTTTCCTAATTTTACCATGTTTCTTTGTGTTAATACCACTTTGAGAGGTTGCATTGAGAATTTTTTGGGCCCATTTGAATCTTATTTTGAATTGGAACATGTTACCTCTATTGACATATTCTCTTTATGGCTAAATGGAAATACACTACACACTTCATTTACAGATGACCTAATTGATGTCTTCAAAACTTGTAGACAATATTTTCATGTGATTGACTAGTAAATTTAATATATGCCTCATCCACATGTTGTCATGAAACTTGTTAAACAGTTCAGATAACCGGAAGACAATTGAGAGGGGGGGGAGGTAAATTAGTTGTCACAGATTACCGGAGGCATTAGAAATTTAAAACAACAATATTGGAAGCCAAAATAATAATACCGAAATAATAGTTAATCCAATTAAGCATAAACAATAATCACAGAATAAAATCCATCCACACAACACCAAGATTTGTATGTGGAAAACATGATAAAGGGAAAAACCATGATGGGAAGCCTACCCACAATCAAATAATACTTCTAGAGTAAGTATCTGAATTACAATGAAGGCACTTGCACTTGCAAGAAGGCCAACAACCTAGAGCACACTAATCATCACAAAAGGAGTCTCATTGACTACATAGAAATCCCGACTACAATCTGGAGAAGTGTTGAACTACAAAAGATAGCATCTCCTATGCCAGAGTACAATTTTGGTTAAGCTCAATACAGAAGGACTAAATCCTCTTACACAAACCCAATTCGATCTCCAATGATCGACCAACTCCTCTGCTTGAGTGATATTACATTATTTGCACATTACATTACTTGACCATGACCTCTTACAATAACCATGACAATCTACAATGAGATCATACATCTTATATACAAACCCTCAACCATAAACAATCAGGTCAACCACCAGACAATAAACCAATTAAATAATTAAAAACCATGTCGATCTTAGACCAAAACAAATAATATCCAACACATAAGACATCCCAAAAATACAAAAATAGGTCCTATCCACACGTTACAGTAATGCCGGTCCATAACCTAGGTCAACCAGGACCAAGTATAGGTCCACACGCTTCAACAATGATCTCCAAATGCCAAGTCTCAAACATGATCGCCAACAACATCCTTAAACTCCATCAGAAGCTGCACCAACACCAATGATGCAATGCATCAAAGACCTCCACCAAAATCTCTGTTGGTGAAACCCTCGCCAGAACCAGAAACCAATCTTCATAGTAAGAAAGATAGCATCCAATCACTAGATGAAAACTAACTGACCAAATATGAGTATAAGCATTATGAACAAGTCAATTCCATCACCAAATTATACTGGAGTCAACTGGATCATGTCAGATCTAGGTTAACCAAAAACTACTCAACCTACCGAGGCCAGAATGGTGGTGGTAAAGCATCTAAATAGCTAGTGTTGACAACAATGACAAAAAATCAATGCAACACATAATCAATTCCACCAAATGGCGAACAAACTCCCCCTTTGGTATTGATGGAAACACTAGATATGAAAAACATCTAAGTATAAAAAATAAACCTGAGAAATATAAATTTAAACTTTTTGGTTTCTTTCATTGTAGTTAGCTCTCTTCTATTTTCTCAAAAATTTCATGAAACTAATTTCCTAGTACCACATATGTCTCCCATGATGAATTTCATAGACCAAAATAATGATGGTGGATTTTGTAAGCAATATATCAGAGTAAAAGGCTAGCATTGACAAGTTGAGAGATTTGATGAAAACATAATTATGAAAGCAATAGTTGAATAGTAACTTGTGAGATTACACATTCACCCCTTGGCATTTATCTATTTCAATTGAGGCTACACATTCTCAGAACTAGAGGAAACTTCTAGAGTGAGATGTTCTCAAAGCCACACATTCACCCCTTGCCATTTATATATTCACCACTCGGCATTTGCATTCACATTACATGTCTTAAATAAGTTGAGTCACATTATTGTACGTGGTCCTATATACTTAAAACCAGACATCACCTGCACACACGCACGAGGATGAGTGGAACTAGCTAAAAATGGCTAGACTATTTCTACTCTCCTACCCAACATGGATCACCTAGATAAAAATATCTAGGAGAAAGGTATCCATGTTCTTTCTCATCATTCTTCTCATGGATCATATAGAAAGGCACATTCGGTGTGTATCCATGCTCTCTCTTTCCTTCCTCACACAAACTCATATCTTTGCTATTGATAGTTCATGGATGATGTGTACTTTTTTCTTTTATGTGGTCGCTTGTGTTAGTCAGATGGAATTTTACAAGAGTGATATTAGTTGTTGCAACATTTTCATATATTGAGGTCTCTTCGACTAGTTGACTTGAGGTCTTGTCTTTGGTCTTTTATCTTTTGTTGTGTTTCTTTTTGTGTGTTTTTCCTTTGTTTGTCTTTTTTTTTGGTTTTGTTTTTTGTTTTTGTCTTGTTTTGTGTCCCCTTGCATATGATTGAGTGAGTTAAGATCCTATTATTGGGTTCTTGGTTCCTCAAAATTAGTGATGTCTTATACTCCTTGTGATTTTTCTCCTCATTCCTCTTATTCTTCATCTCTCTTTTGTCTACTTTACCATGATTATATACATAAGCTCACACTTCTTCTAAAGTGGGGGCTAAATGTAGCATCCTAAATTGTACTCACTTAAAATTTAGTCCACATTTTGGTCCCCAACCTTAGTGTTCATCTCCCCACACTTAACTGAGACCTGATTATGCTTGCATCATGCAAAAATGGCCATATCTTTATTTTATACATCATATTGCCCCTTTAGTTTGGTCCTAAAATAGGGTAGGACTAGGGTGTGGCACTTTGGTCATCACTAGGACCAAGGCGCCATGCTTTGGTCCTCCTTACTTGGGCCCCATTTTGAATCCTTTTTGCATTATCAAATTTGAGCAAGAAATCTCTCTCCGTGTTGGCTCATGTCAGAAAATTAGCATGTTTTTTGATGAGCACATATGCTTTCCCCTCCGATTTGGATATAGATACATGATACATAGATCATAAGAGAAGGGAAAATTTATAATCAAGCATTCAAGCATTGAATTATTCACCATCAACCATCTCTAGAGGCCTTCAAGGCTGCATTCTTCATTTGTCAATTTTGGAGCAACATTAAATCTTTCATATGCAAGGATTTGTGTGATTAGGTTTTTGTCATGTGCATGTCATTTCATACAACATATGCATGATTACATTAAAGAAGAAAAACATCATTATCAGTCATTGTAGATCTGAGGTATATCCTTCCATTATTTATTTCAGTATTTGCAATATTTCAATCAAGGTTCATTCCTAAACCAGGGTTTGACTAGGCAAGCCCCTGTTTCGAACCTATTTCCCCTTGTTTTTGTGTGTAGGAAATGGGTATGAAGCTATGATCTCCATAATCAAAATTATTTATAGAGACGTATCAACCCCTTTTGGTGTGCAAAAACTGTAGAGGATCAGAATGATGGGCATTTAAGTCCTGACATTGTTGGAGCTTTTTTGAGGACCGGATTCAAATCTTCTTATAATTCTCATATCTAGGTGTGTGTCTCAGTCCCGAATCTGTATCTCATTGTGTATGTGTTTGTATCTTTATTTTCAAGACTTTGCCCTAATTTCAGCAATTCAACTCACAAAATAGGGGGGACAAATCAACCCCTTGAATCCAATTACTATTTTCAATCCTTATCATTGCTTGTTTGTGACTAAATCTATTGGATTCAACCCTCTTTTGAATGTAATAGATCACTAAGCAAAAATTAGCAATTTTGATTCTCCTATGGTGTAAACCCTAATTTTTCACCCATTACACTTTGCAAATTCAACTTCTTTATTTCCATTGGGTAGGTGTGTTTTTCTCTAAGAAAACACTCCCTCTTTATTTCATACTTTCCTTACCTGGGCAACTTCCTCCTCTATCTTGCATGCACACTCACTCCTACCCTATGTACTCTTTATCTTCTACACCTACATTCTCTATTCTTTTTCTTGTCTTCTTTATTCTTCCACATGCCTCTTCACATCTCTTGCCTCTCAATATTTCCCTTTGTCTAAATTCCATTCTCCAATCTCTCACTCATCTTCACATTTCAATTCAGCGTTACCTTTTACAATTTGACATTTTTTTGGTTTTTAAAATCTACAATAAAAACTATTAATCCCTGCACAATTTTGTAAACTTTAAGTTTCCACCTATCCCCGTACCTTTTTCTCTTTGGATTTTCTAATTCTCTAACTCTTTTTTTTTCACCTCTATAGATGGTGTTTCAACTTCAATAGAAGGAATTGGAAACCAAAATTTCTAACTAAGAATTGGTGGTTCATCTTTGTTCATGCAAACTTTATCTATACTTAATGTGTGTGGTCTTAAATGTAACATGTATATTTGAATAGTAACTTGAGAGATTGATTTGACATATTATTGTCAACTAAAATTATTCTCAATTTTAAACTTTATTAAAGAATCATCATACATAAAAACATCTTTAAAAATTTATTTAAATTGTGTGGATCTCATTCTTCTTAGTTAGAAACCTATTTACACGAACTTTACAACTTTGAACAAACCATATCTAAAATATACTACTTAACACATTATTGTAAATTTTTTTAATCTAAAATATACTACATAAATACATTTATTATTACATTTAAATGTAAATAGTCTAAAACGTAGGTAAGCAATTTTGCCTTTTACAACTAGGCACGCGATGAATTTTATAGATGTAATTTGAGTGGCGCCTTTCATTTGGTCAATGGTTCGTCATTTGTCATTTAGGAAGTTTCTGCTTATCACACCCCGTGAATTTGAATGCTCAGACCTTGACATTGAAAGCTACATATACATGGATTTTAGCGTTAATGATAGTTAAGTTGATATTTGTAGGAGATATACAATTGAGGTTTGCTACTGCGGAACAACGCAAGCTTGTTGTCAGCACGACCCACCTACTTCTAATCCTACGCCTTCGCCTTCTGTCCCTGCCCCTTCTGGATCCATTCAATCCATTATCTCAACGAATTGCATCGTTGCAAAATACACGTGTATATTATCTCAACTCATTATTGTTAGATGTAAAATTTGGAGTTAAAATTTTCTCTGTCTAGATTTGTAACGATAAAATTGATAGTGGCAAGTCTTCATCCATTAATTTGATAAAGGTCAATGACAAAGATATATAAAGAGGAAGATCAATCTTTAAGAATGAGTGATGATCAAAGTAGGGTAGGATGATGTTATAACTTAAATTCATGTTAGATCATGTTATTTGTAGATTAGTTAATGTATAAAATATATTTTAATTAAATCCGGTTTAAGATAAGGGGAAAATGATATGGGTGTATCATTTTTATTATTATGCTTTGTCTGCAACTTGATTTACATTTCAATTAGTTATTTAGATATATAGAAAATTCAAATAAGTAATTAGTATAGAAATTAATTATTTTTTCAAATCTTCAAAAGAATATGAATCTACTAAAATCATATAGATTATTTTGGAATTCTATACATAATTAGTTTTGTATCTAAGAATCACAAAATACAACAGAACACATAATAAGTATCACCCACCCCATTTTCAAAATAAGCACTAACTAGAAATTGCCTGAAGAAAGGCCCTATCCAAAAAAATAAAAGGTAAAGAGGGGAAGATTAAGACAATTCACTTACTATAAATATTGGTAATGATTTTAACTAATAAAATAACATGCATCACAACTCCAACTACACAAAACAAGATCTTACTCTATAGACATTTCACATCATTATGTGGAAACATATTGTATATGTAACTTTTGGTAACGAAAATTTATTAGTTGTGATAAAATAATCATAATACTATAAACGTATCACTAGAATCAAATGAAAAAAATATCAATAGTTTCTATGATTTATCCCAATTTATTCCATACAAATGTAAGAAATATCAATGATAATATCGTGTAAATAATAGAAAGATGCATCCAATACATATTCCAAAATAATATAATTTACTAATCCAATAGATTATATAATTAGATAAACATGTAAGTACATAAGATAAAGCATAATGATATGCATAGCATCTTTGCATATTAATGCAAGAAATCACCTACATAAATTAATTGTTTAAGTTTAGTAATCTCTTGCCATGTAAGATGTAAACACTAATAATGACATCATGTAAAAATGGTTATATAAAGTCTTTTTTAAGGTTGAGTTCTAAAACGGTTATGTTACTAAGGTCACTTGTAGTAAGATATATGCTAATGAATTTAGCAAAAACAAAAGATATGATAATAGGAAAAATAATCTAAATAATTCAATATTTGGTTCTTCTATCAACAAACCTATAATCAAGAATAATAAATATGTAAATTAATAACATAACTAATTTTTTTGTCATTTTTTATATTTAGATTGAGTAAAAGAAAAACAATCATTTTAAACTAGGAACTAATAATTAAGAGTCCCAACAAAATAGTAAATTCAACTCATAATCATTCTCTAACATTTATACTCTCATGATTAACACAAACAACAAAAACAAAAAAAATAAAAAAATTCCTTCCAATAAGATTTCTCTAATCAGCTTTTATATGTTAATACATTGTCCAATACATTATCTTTCATCTTATCAAGTGTTACTATAAATTATCTAGCTAAATGCAATAACTAATGGCTAAACACTTATGGTATCATTAATACTCATATATCTCTCTATCTGACCTCAAGCATGTTACATTATTCACCCCTGGCTTTGCTTCGCATGGTGCAATATATAGTAAATCCTAAATATCTCTGTGTGTCCATGAAATTTGATTACAATAGCCGCCTCTAAGTCAGCAAACGATAAAGGATTTAGCCAATATCTGATGCGTGTCACTACTAACTTTAGTTGAATGCACACATAATGCAAAATCAAACCACAACCACAGTAAGCTTGCTCTCGACCTATAAATACCACACCCATTGCACATAATTTGCAAATCAAACCGACTGAAAGAAGATTTCAGCCATGGCGACCTATGCGAAGATTTTAGTGCTAATGATAGCTACTCTGCTATTTGTAGGAGAGATACAATTTAGCTCCTCACATAATTGTGGGTGTGCCCAAGGACTGTGCTGCAGCAAATTTGTCTACTGCGGAACCAGTCAAGCTTATTGTGGGTCGGGTTGTCAGCAGGGCCCATGTACTTCTAATCATACGCCTTCGCCATCCCCTTCTGTCCCTGCGCCCTCCGGATCCATTGAATCCATTATCACCCGGGACTTCTTCAACCGGATCAAATCTGGAATAACTGCTTCTTGCAAGGGAAATAACTTCTACACATACAATGGCTTTACCAGCGCAGCTAAGAGACTGGAAGTATTTCAAAAATGATTCTCTCTATTTGTATACTGAAACCCTATTGACATCGTTGCTTGCTAATAGTGAAACACTAATCTGTTTTATATACAGATCTGTGCTATGTGGAAGAGATTGCAAAAGCCACGTATTGCAAGTCTTCAACGGAATATCCTTGTGCGAGTGGAAAGCAATACTATGGACGGGGTCCTCTTCAGCTGACCGGGTAACATTATCTACCTATAGGACCACTAAACATTCTTAATATTTATTATAAGCACTAACACAAGTGTTTGTTTGTTTCATACGAATTACAATTACGGAGAAGCGGGAAAATATTTCGGACTTCCGCTGCTGAATAATCCAGATTTGGTTGCCCAGCAACCAGACGTTGCTTTCAAGACTTCACTTTGGTTTTGGATGATCAACAGCAACTGTCACAACGCCATGACTTCCACCGGCGGATTTGCTGACACGATAAAAGCCATCAATGGTGGAGAATGCGATGGTGGAAATCCATCGGCTGTGCAGAGTCGAGTGAGTTCGTATCAGAAATTCTGTGGATGGTCGGGTGTCGCCACCGGTCCCAGCCTCTCTTGTTAGTGGCAATCATTTATAAATTTATAAATAAAAAAATAAAAAATAAAGGTTGTGGGGCACAACAAGGGCACGGACAAGGTCGCTCATATGTCTGTACACCTGCAATCATCTGTAACCTACTAAGGTCTCTTCACGTTATCATGATAGTATAGCCCATGAGTCATCTTAAGTGAGAATCGAAAGCAATTTTGTGGATGCTTTGGAGGCCATTTTAATTATAGAAGTGGCGCGACTAGAGAGCACTATCTAGATTGCCATGGATTACACTTCCAAGCATTTCTTTCTACGAGAGAACTCGGGTACCTTTGATTATTAGCTTTGAGACAATTTTTCTTTTTCCTATACCACAATTAGAATTTTGTTAGGTAATATATAAGTATGTCCAAGAATATAAATTTTCGTATTCAATAAATTCAAATAAAATATTTAACTAGATTTGGAGATAGAAAAATAATTTTACAATTGTAGGATTGATTAATTTCAATGTTGTTAATTATGGGTAGCTTGGACAACTGTTCGTCCTTACCCAGAAATAACAGTATTAGTTATGGGTAGTTTTGGACAGCTGTTTGTCCTGACCTAGAATTAGAAAATGGTTGTTTTTGTCAAACAAGTATTGTTAGGATAAAAACAATTGTTATTTAATAGTGGCTCTTTTTAGGTGACACCTCATAGCCAGAATTACTTATTGGTTATTGAGTTGTCTTAATCTCAGCCGTTGGTTTGAATTAATCTCGGCCGTTGGTTTTCCAACAGAGTAGTATAAAAAGGGGTCATGGGTCATTTGGAAAGTATGAAGTCCTGAGAAGAATTTGCAGTGATAGCAAATAGTCTTGCAGTGTTAGCAAGAGGCGCAGTGATAGCGTTGATATAGTAGTAAAGGATATCAGTAGGAGATATTAGGAGTTTGTCAGAGTTCTGCCAATAAGAGGGAAGGAATTCTTTTGTAATTCTTATATTGCTGAAGATTAATATATTTTCCATCTGTAGAACTAGTTTTCCCTTAGGAGTTTTTCCAGGGACAATTGTCCAAAAATATTGTGTCCTTGTGTTGCTTATTTCTTTCCGTATTTTTAGTGAAGTTGCAGTTGTGTTATTTTTCGATATTTAGCTATAAATTTATTTTCAGCAGTTAAATAATTTTTATGGGATAGGAGATTAATAATCAGTGACTGCAATAGAATTTTTACATGGTATCAGAGCTTTGTTGAGGGTAGAAAAGGTTTACCCTAAGCAAAGGAAAGAAATTTGAGTTTGACCTCTTTCGAGTTATTGTTTTCCTTTATTTCTTTGAGATGGCCTCAGTAGGTTTGAGAGATCAGAACAGATTGGATGGTGCCTCAAATTTTGGTGTGTGGAAAGCCAGAATTTCTTTATTGCTGGAAGAGAATGGTATCAAGGAATATGTTACCAGTACTGTAGCTATACCTACAGATCCAGTACAGCTTGCAACATACAAGAAGGATGATGCCAAGGCAAGGAGGATAATCCTTGATGGTGTCAAGGACCATGTTGTTCCACATATTGCAGAGTTAGATACAACGAAGAAGATGTGGGACGCCATTCTGAATCTGTACCAGAATGCTACCACTAACCGGAAGCTTATTCTCAGAGAAAAATTGAGGAATACCCGGATGAACAAGGGAGAAGATGTTACAAGTTACCTCACCAGGCTTAGACTTGTCAAAGACAAGTTAGCAGTTGTTGGAGATAAGCCAGATGAAGACGAGCTAGTAAGAATAGCCCTAAATGGGTTTACTAAGAAATGGGATGTTTTTGTTCAAGTTATTAATGGATGAGACACCTTACCTAGCTGGGATCGACTATGGAGTGATTTCATTCAAGAGGAGCTTAGACTAAGTCTTGTTAATGGAGCCAACAACAAGAGTTAGAAAAGTGAGGTAGAACAAGAAAATGTTGCCCTAGCGGGAAAGGGGAAAACAAAGAAGGGATCTAGCAAAGGAGAAAATTCACAAATTGAAAAGAAGAAGAAAGACCTATCTAAGGTCAAGTGCTTTGGTTGTCATGAGTTTGGCCACTATGTCAGTGATTGCCCACAAAGGAAGAAAGATAAGAAGGGCAAGAACCAAGTGGCAGCTTCAGCAAGTGTAGAGGAGCTCTCTAGCAGATTGGAGGATGAGTTTGCACTCATAGCTTGCATGATTAGCTCAACCTCACAGAGTGTTTGGTATATAGACAATGGAGCGTCATTTCATATGACAGGAGTTAGAGAGTACTTCTCCAACTACAAGGAGGAGAAGACCAGTATCCAAATTTCTATGGGAAACTTGTCCAAGCTCAACTCAATTGGGAAAGGGACTGTTCAGCTTCAGAAGGAGAATGGAAAGGTAATTCCTCTTCATGATGTGTTGCATGTGCCAGGCTTAGATATGAATTTGGTTTCTGTATCTGTCCTTCAGGATAAAGGGTACAATGTTCTCTTTAGAGGGATGCATGTTTTGATTAAGCATAAAGATTGGAAATCACCCGTATCTATTAGAGTTACGAGTGGTCGCCTTTATATGTTGCAGTTTGATACTCCTAAGGCACTCATGAGCAGCAGTAACACTAGAGATCTTGGAGAGCTATGGCATAGGAGGATGGGCCATATTTATCATGGAGCACTTACTTTGCTTCGTGAGATGGTGACAGGTGTTCTAGAGGTGAGCACAGAGCATGATGATGTATGTAAGGGATGTGTGTTGGGAAAGTTTGCAAAAGCATCTTTTCCAAGGAGTGACACCAGATCTACGGGTGTTCTTGATCTAGTACATTCAGATGTATGTGGACCAATGTCAACAAAGTCTCTCAGAGGATATGAGTATTATGTTACCTTTATTGATGATTTCTCCAAGAAGACCTGGATATACTTCTTGAAGACCAAGGATGAGGTTTTTAGTCGCTTCCAAGAGTTCAAGGCTCTTGTGGAGAACTCGACAGGAAGGAAGATAAAGGTTTTTCGGTCAGACAATGGAGGCGAGTACAAAGGAAATGACTTCTAGGATTTCTGTACTAGAGAAGGAATCAAGAGAGAGTGGACTATTCCTTACAATCCACAGCAGAATGGAGTTGCTGAGAGGAAGAACCATTCTATTTCGGAGGTAGCAAGGGCTATGCTACATGACCCGGACATGCCCCGCTACTTATGGGTAGAAGCATGTAGTACAACAGTCTACATTCAGAATAGGGTTCCACACAAGGTACTAGGGAAAATGACACCAGAGGAGGCTTTCACAGGGAAGAAGCCAGATGTTGGTTACTTTAGGATATTTGGGAGTTTGGCATATTGCCTTATTCCTAGAGACACACGTACCAAGTTAGATCAGACTGCAGAGAAGGGGTACTTTGTTGGGTATAGTGAAACTTCAAAGGCATATAGGATGTTCATTCCAGGAACTAGAAGAATTATTGTCAGACGTGATGTCAAGTTCATGGAGGACAAGGAGTTTAGAAGGTCCAGAGATTTGCCAGTAGATGATCGGAGTGAGTAGCCAATGAAAGCTCCAAGTCCAAGTCAACGACAGCAAAGCTCAAGTACAATTACTAGTACAAGCATAGACTCAGGTAGTGAAGATTCATAGATTATGGAGCAACTGGTGCAGCAAGATATGCATCTAGATGATATAGAGGTTGATATTTCATCCTCTATAGTTGGTAGTAGGAACCATGAGGTTCAAGACATACAAAGGGATACTCAGAAGTCTGTGGGAGCTCCTAGGAAGAGTACAAGATAGAGGAGACAACTAGCCAAGTTCAATGACTATGTGGCATTAGTCAGCCAGTTGGTAGATAGTGAACCTTCCAGCTATCAGGAAGCTACAAAGCATCAGGTATGGCGATATGCTATGGTTGAGGAATATAACTCAATAATGCAAAATGATGTATGGGAGGTAGTGCCTAGATCATCTAATAGAGTAGTAGTTGGATCACATTGGATCTATAAGATCAAGCATAGTGTAGATGGTAGCATCGAGAAATACAAGGCAAGGTTTGTGGCAAAAGGGCTCTCTCAGAAGGAGGGAATAAACTATGAGGAGACATTTTCTCCAGTTACTAGGTATACTTTTATATGAGCTGTAATCTCAATTTCAGCACAAATGGGATGGCAAATCCATCAGATGGATGTCAAGACATCATTCCTCAATGGTGAGTTGAAAGAGGAGGTATACATAGAACAACCAGAGGGATTTGTAGCACACAATAAAGAGACCCATGTGTGTAGATTAAAGAAAGACTTGTATGGACTCAAGCAGGCTCCCAGAGCATGGTATGAGCGCATTGATAGTTACTTGCAGGAAATGGGCTTTGTGAAGAGTGAGGCAGATGCTAACCTCTACTACTTGGTGGTTGGGGGTGAGATTCTTATTCTTGTCCTGTATGTGGATGACTTATTTCTAACTGGTTCACTAGGGCTCATAGAGGAGTGCAAGAGGGACCTTGCAGTGGAGTTCGAGATGAAAGATTTGGGACTTATGCACTGCTTTCTAGGCATGGAGGTATGATAGACAGATGGAGATATTTTCCTTGGGCAAGGGAAATATTGCATCGAAATCTTGAAGAGGTTCAAGATGGAAGATTGCAAAGCCATGTCTACACCTATGATCACAAATTGGAGGAAGGTAGACACATCCAGAGAGAAGGATGTAGATCCCACCTTATACAGGTAGTTGATTGGTTCTCTCATGTATTTGGTCAATACCAGGCTAGATATAGAATTTGTAGTTAACTCTCTTAGTCAGTTCATGGTTGAGCCAAAGGGAGTACATTGGACAACGGCAAAGCATGTGCTGCGTTATTTGTGAGGTACAATTGAGTATGGGATTAGATATACTTGAGGTGAAGGAATCAAGTTGATGGGCTATACTGATGCAGATTGGGCAGGCAGTACAACATATAAGAAGAGCACTTCAGGGTGTTGTTTCAGTCTAGGATCAGGAGTTGTCTCTTGGTTCAGTAGGAAGCAAAAGTCTATGGCTCCGAGTTCTAGAGAGTCGAAATACATAGCAGATAGCATGGCAACATGTGAAGCTATATGGCTTCGGAAGTTGCTAGTAGCCTTGTTTGGTCAGAAGGTGGAGACTACAGTGATACATTGCGACAATCAGAGTTGCATTAAGTTGACTGAGAATCCCGTGTTTCATGATAGATCGAAACATATAGACATCAAGTATCACTTTATCAGGGATTGTGTATAGAGGGGGATTGTTCAGCTACACTACATACCTACAAAGGAGCAGGTAGTAGACATTCTGACAAAGGCATTGGGGAAGGAAGAATTCATCTTCTTTAGAGATAAGATGGGTGTCATGCAGAACAGCTTCCTCGCTAAGAGGAAGTGTTAATTATGGGTAGCTTGGATAGCTGTTCGTCCTTACCCAGAAATAACAACATTAGTTATAGGTAGTTTTGGACAGCTATTCGTCCTGACCTAGAATTAGAAAATGGTTGTTTTTGTCAAACAAGTATTGTTAGGATAAAAACAATTGTTATTTAATAGTGGTTCTTTTTAGGTGACACCTCATAGCCAAAATTAGTTATTGGTTATTGAGTTGTCTTAATCTCAGCCGTTGGTTTGAATTAATTTCGGCCGTTGGTTTTCCAACAGAGTAGTATAAAAAGGGGTCATGGGTCATTTGAAAAGTATGAAGTCTTGAGAAGAATTTGCAATGAGAGCAAATAGTCTTGCAATGTTAGCAAGACACGCAGTGATAGCATTGATATAGCAGTGGAGGATATCAGCAGGAGACATTAGGAGTTTGTTGGAGTTCTGCCAATAAGAGACAAGGATTTCTTTTGTAATTCTTATATTGCTGAAGATTAATATATTTTCCATCTGTAGAACTGGTTTTCCCTTAGGGGTTTTTCCAGGGACGATTGTCCAAAAATATTGTGTCCTTGTGTTGCTTATTTCTTTCTGTATTTTTAGTGAAGTTGCAGTTGTGTTATTTTTTGATATTCAGCTGTAAATTTATTTTCAGTAGTTAAATAATTTTTATGAGATAGGAGAGTAATAATCAGTGACTACAATAGAATTTTTACAAATGTTTCAACTTAAGAGTTTGTTTAAATAATTATCATAAAATTTGACAAAATTGCCTATGTTTCAGTTTAATTGAGATCTACGCACATGGAATCAACATTCACAAGTGTGCGATTCTTGTGCCACGTAGACTTGATGTTTTACTCATATGAATGAATAAATAGGAAACTATCTAGTAGAATTTGCTTGCTTTCATCATTTGAAATTAGGACTTTGGTAAGGATTAATGGTGTTTACAAACACCTTTGGGGAATTTTTAAAATCATGTTCTCTTTAGCCATGTTCTCCTTAGCCATACTCCTTTTTGATCTAATTTAGCCAATGTAAAAAGATTATGAAAGATAGCAAGAAAGAATGTTATAGGCATACAGTGAGTGACAAGCATATAATAAAGTATTGATTCCTATTTGGGATCTTTGACCTAGATAACCCTTACATTTCAAGATTTCTCCAATTTTATTAGTGTCGTATCAAAATGAAATAATGATTTTTTTAAAAATTCAACAATGTATCACAGAGGTCAATACACTTATACACTAGGTCAACTCTTGGCTCCTATGTGGAAAATTTGAAGTTTGAATTTAACATTTTAATGTTGATATTTGGAACCACAAAAGTGAGAAACCTCTAGTTTTAATGCATTGATTTGATATAGGGTAATAAATAATATATTTATGGATCAAGATAAATTTCTAAAAATTAGTGATTTTCAAATTATGAAAGGGTGATTGTATCATCTAAATTCATGTACAAAAATTTATCACTTGTGATTAGTCATTACATAAAATCTAATCAATTCAAGCCAAAAAATAGAGAAAATTGTATGGATAAACTATTTACACAATCATTATAAATCTTTTTTTGAGAAAGAAGAGATGAGAGGGAAGAGTGGAGTGAAAGTTTCAGGTGGAGGAGAATTTGGAAAGGAAGTGCAGGAGGGAGATGCTAATGGCGAGGATAATATCGATGGGCCTTGGTTTCTTGTTCTTGCCCTATTCTCCTCTAGGATTTTGGTGGAGGGGTTTAATAGATCTTGTCCAATTGGCATTATTTGTTCACGTGTCATCTCTTGGGGGCCTCTCATTTTGGTCCCTTTGACCCCACCTTCTCCCGAGTTTCCTAGTTTGGAAGGGTCTTTGGCTTCTGATATGTATTTCCTTTCTCTACAATATGGGGAGGTGTTCCTCTTCATGTTCCTTTCTTTATTTGGGGGAGTTACATAGTGTCCCCTGTTGTGGGTGTTGGATCTCTTCCTATCTTTTGTTGTGGTTCTCGGTGTAGCATTGTTGATGGTTGGAAGGTGTTAACTAGGACCCCTATGTGTCCCATGACAACTCCTAAGAGGTTTTTCCTGTGTACAAGGTTTTATGGGTCCTTGGAGAGTTTGGATGGGGAGAAAACCCCTTCATGCCCATGGGCTAAGTGTTCTTCAAGGGATCATAGTGGTGTTCACCCTGTTTTTTCTATGTAGGGCTTTTTTGCTCTATGGTGCAGGAAGATGTTACTCATTGTGTGCTTTGCTCAAAATTGGGGGATTGACATAGAGTTTGCCTTTGTGGGTGTGGGATCTCATCTTTCTTTTCGTAGTGGTTATGGTTTTCTATGGGCTAAGTGTTCTTCAAGAATTTGTTTCAATGCTCACCTTGGTTTTGATGTGTGGTGTTCTTTCATTTACTTAATTACTATGGTGGATCAGTGGATACCTAGGGTTTGGCCTTAGTCCTCATGGAATTTTATGGCTACTCCCTAGATGATGGTAGGAGTTCTTCTTTGTGTCCTACCTATTATGCTCTTTTCAGATTTAGTTTTGGAAGTCACTTAATGTGGAGAAGCTTAGTGTGTGGGGTTTCCTCTTGCTTCGTTGTTCTTCCTTTTGAATCTTGGTGGTCTCTTTGGGGGTTATCTACTTTTTTTTGCAGATTTTGTTTCCTCAATTTTGGCTAAGGGTTTAGATGTTCTTCCCCCTTTAGATATTTGACCAATGATTTTTATGGATCTATGGAGGAGGGTTGTGCTGAGGTCTATTTCCATGTTGAGCAGTTGTCTTAATCTTGTAAGGATGCTAAGTTCACTATTACAGCTACTCCTATTGAAGTGGGAGGTTGTAGTAAGTGCTTCCTCATAAGTGTGCATGGTGGTCTGCTGAAAGAATACCTTTCTTGTTGCTATGTTGACAATGTGACTATAGAGGTAGTCACGGTTGTTATGTTTTTAGGGGTCATTATGGTTAATGATACTTATGTTAATGGACCTATTGAGGTGGTCCATGATGTGTTGTATGCAAGGATTTTTACTAGTGAGTTTATGTAGACAAGGTTTATGGGCTCCTCATGTTCTTTGTGGTCTCCTTCCTAGTGTTACTAGTAAAAGTTTATAGGAAGCCTTTCAAAATCCATTACTTATTGATTGTTTCCTTTGGGGCTTCAGCTCTAGCACTAAGGTTTTTTTCAAGAAGATGGTTCAAGGTTCCTTCCTAAACTCCTATGTTCTAATTATGTAATTTTATTGGTCGAGACCCTTGTTCCTATCAATTTCGTGTTTTGATCAAAAGTGTTTTTTCAAAAAAGGGTCTGTCCTTTCTTGGTTTTGTGGTTTTGGTGGTCTGACTACTTATGAGCTCTTCCCTTTTGTGTCTTTGTTTGGTGGTTTTGTACCAATTCAAGCATCTCCCAGTTTTATCTAATTAGAACAATTTGTACTATTATATTTTTGTCCCACTTTGGTTAGCATCGCAACTAACTAGATAGATGCATGGAGTATAAAAACAAGTAATTAATATGTAGATAGAATATTCATTAAATCTTCAAAAAGATATGAATATAATAAAAGTATATAGATTATTTTGGAGTTCTTCATATAATGTGTTTTACATTGGTAGCCTAGAAAGTCAAGAAAATCTATGCAATTAGTACCATCTATAAAAATTTTAAATACTCACTAACTAGCATTTTCTTGAAAATAATCTAACCTAAAAATAATTAAAGTTAAGAATCAAATAAAATATAGCAAATCATGACTCTAGTTGCATAAAACAATATTTTACTTGCAAGATAATTCATGACAAGGTATTTGGCTATGCCAAAATATATTATATATAAAATATGTGGTAAGGAAGATTTATTATATGTCATAAAATGATCATACTATAAAAAATGTATCACTAGAATGAAACTCATGTAAATATATTTGTAATATATATGATTTCACCTAATTTGTGTCATAAAAGAGATGCAAGTAATCAACTGTAATAAAAAGTGATAACATCTCCTAATAAATAAAAAGCATGTGGAAATTGGCAATGGTAATTGGGAATGGTAATAGCATATAAGACATATAAAAAAGCATTCAATGTGATAAATCAAATAAACAATAAAAGGAAGGCTAAAGCCTCTAACAAATCCACTAATCCACATAATGCACTACAAGAAAAAAATGAAAAGTGTTTACAAATGTTTAGAGGATTCCATTACACTATACCAATTTTGTTTGAAAGGGGTCAATATCTTCAAAAAGTATAAAGTATCAAATTAACTCTACTAAGTCACAAATAGTTCAAATGGGCAATATTTAGGATTTTGTAAAGGATAAGGATGGTGCTACAAGGGTACAAATATAAAATATATACTCTTAGTTGAAGCAACTTACAAACCAAAAGGAACAACTCAAAGGACAAATTAGTAATCTTAGGGAACTTGTGAGTTTGAGGTTACCATCTATAACTATTATTTTGTCTGAATTGGAAAATGTTGATCAAGAGATTAAGGTGCCTACTATAGAGGAAGAAGATGAAAAATTATATGTTCAAGATAAATGTCCAATACACATCTTATCCTTTGCGAAGGTACACTAGGATACTAGTCTTGCCTAGTTAAAGGTAATATAAAGAACATTCTACCTCTGAATTAATTAGAAGGATTATTGTTGCAGCAAATGGGATAATTTTGTTATCATATAGATATGGAAATAATAAGAGTAAGTTAAGTAGTGCCATCTTGGTTTCTATCAAGGCACTATGTGCATATCACTAGTGTTAAAAAAAAATTGCTACATCATTTTTTGAGATAACCAAGTCTACCTATCAAGGGGGGAAAGTAGGGAATTGATACTATTAAGAGGAGCATTTTTTGTTGCAGATTGAAATTAAGACCCCTTATGGTTTGTCTTAATTTCAAAGGGGGAGAGAAGACATTTTGTGATTAGTGTTTCCATCAATGACAAAGGGGTATATTGTTACAAATTTGGAGTAGTATGTTGTCATTGATTTCAACCCATTATGCATCTAAACAAATACACTTGTATGACTAAGGGGGATACTAGTGTAAATTTATGGTATTGACATGTTATCATAGTGCAGTTCAACCTTGCAATAATGAGGAAGACAATGATTTAGCATTGTGGTGATGTGGAAGAAAAGGAGTAAATATTAACTACACACACTTGTACCTTATCTTTTAAAGTTCATATTATGCATCAATCTCTTTGATGAATCAATGTTTTGATGAGTTCTATATTATATATAGTCAATTTTGATGTTAGAGAAAGATGTCATAGTGAGTACACATATCTAAAGTGATTTACAATGATCTACTATCTGTTTTTTGTGATACACAATAGTAAGTTGCAAAATTGTTATCTAATGAATTAATAGTTTATCACCTGTGGCAGAGACAAAATAATTTGGTCTATATTCTTTCACATAGAAAGATATTATCTGTGTTTAAGAAGTTAAGTTTGTAGAGATAAAAATATGTCATATACAAAGTTTCAAGTCAAAATTCTTTCCACAGAGAAAGTTAGAAATGACTATGTAGTAGACAATGACTATGTAGTAAACTGTGCATGGCAAAGTACAGGGTCTCAAAGAACAAGCTAGGAATGCTCCACATTTTGCCATACTGAATGCCATGGTCAAGAAATTTTGAGAACTATGATCAAGGATGTTTAATGTATAAGTTATAATCAGGTTCCAGATGATTCGGTCAACTAGAAGTTTAGTTTTCATAATGTCAAAGGGAAATAATTGAACTAGTATTCATTGTTTTGATCTATACAAGTGGTTATGTTCTTGTGCCAATAAAAGGCTGTGTATTTCTATTGTATGAGACAATGTGGAGTCTCCACATGTCTCATAAATTCTCAAGGTTTGATGCACATGAAGTTTATCCATGTTTTCAATACCACATGTTGTCTAATAATGTTTCTTTGAGTGACTAATGGTTAATGAGAAGACACGACATAGTTTTTCTATTCGAACCATGTTTCTTTATGTTGACACTACTTTGAGAGGTTGCATTGAGATGTTTTTGGACTTGGTTTATTCTTGTTTTGAGCTACAATATGTTATCTCTATTGACATATGTTCTTTGTGGCCAACTGGCAATACACTACACATTTCATTTACAAATGACCTAATTCATGTCTTTTAAACTTGCAGAGGGTTATTTCATGTGTTTGATTGGTAAAGTCAATATATGCTTCATCCACATGTTATCATGGAGCTAACCTTGATGTTTTGATGACTGTGGAGGATGTATATATAGAATATTAAGCTTGATTTAGTGTGTGGTTGTTTAATGTGAAGATGGGAATGCTGAATGTAATTTGTTGAAAGAAGCCAATGATGAAGTGAATATAATATCGTTGACTGGCCAGTGGAATAGAGCCATCAAAATCAACCATTCCTTTTGTACTAAAATTATATTTTAGGGAGTGTGTGCTTCCCTAAGTTTTTTCTCTAAAACAAAATTGTAATTCAAGAAGTTGTTTCTTCATTGTTTGTAGCCCTAAAGCAATGTTGTTCTCCTATTTATATTATTGTGAGGATTGATTTGGATAGTAGATCCTAGTATCTTTCTCACCATGGTTTTCCCTTGTTGATATTTTCACGTAAATCTACTATTATGGATGTGTGTTTCTGTGTTTCTCTTCTTGCAATTAGATAATTGCTTATGAAATTAATAAAATTGTTTAAGTACTGATTCACCCCCCTTGTCAGTAATCTTGTGTGTTTAGCATGTCCATGGTTCCTAACTCTCTATCTTTGGACTATCAACTTTCCCTTCCTCTAGCGGTAGCCTGCTTGGTAGATTCTTTAGCTACCTTTGATGTCTCCTCCAATAGTGCTCCTTTTAATGTTTTGGAAAAAAGATATTTTTAATTGGACTATAGCTTACTGCAATAAAGGAAGTCATTTCCTTTCAACCCAAAAAACTTAGATTGTCCCATTGGTCCCACTCCCTAGTTCCCAAGTGTGATCTTCAATAGCTTATTTCAATTTTCTTTTGGTTTAGATTAGCTTGGGTGTGTTTTATTCTGGTTAATTTTCAAATAACTCTAAATTTTGTCTTAAAAGAAAATGAGTTGTTTTGTTGTTCTCTATTGGTTCTATACTGGGTTGGGGCCCTTCTCTACCTACTTTATTAAAAAAATATTAATGACATGAATTAGCAATATAAGAACGTATCATAATACATAATTTACTTCGAGAAACCATTGTGCAAAAAAAATCTACCAAGAAGAGAGGCCAATCCCATATAATATTCAATATCAACATTACAATACATTCACTTCCCTTACTCATTTTATGTTTGAATGTGATAGAACTCTATTCCTTTTAATGAATGATGCATTCCACAAATCTAGGTCCTCAATTTATTGAAGAGCTAGTGTGAGAAAACTAGTAGAGATTATTAGAACAAAAGGCAAAAAACCACCTCTCAAACCATACGACTCACCTAGTGGACTATCTATAAACATAGTTATAAATAATAATTATTCACATCACCTTTTGATGGGTGTTGAAGGCATAGCCAAGAAAAGTGTGTCAATCTTGAGTGCTTCATAACTTATCAGCGATTTTGATGGTTAACATGCACAACATGCAAACATGGGCATCAAAGTGTAAGAGACATGCAAGCCCACTTGTACCACATTCCCATTAGGGATTTATGTTATATCAATGTCAAATGTATGTTTGATAAATAAAGTATTTCATGGTTCTTACAATTTCTTTTATCTCAGTGCTTTTCAACAAATAATCCTAACACTAATAAATGATGATTGGACAATAAATGGGTCAAAATAATAAAGATATTTTAATGAAGCATTGTACTTTTCTGTTTGTATGAATTGAAAAGATAAGAATTCTTTGATGCTTGTCACATTCAAAAATTATTCACTCAAACATACCATTCGAATATTGAAACATGACTTATTGTTAAAATTATATATTAAATATATATATATATATCAAAATAAGTATATAAACTTTTTAATAATCTATCACTAAATTGTCTTCTTATATAATAAAATACTCATTAATTTTTATATTATTTACAACAATACTTAAATACAATTGGAACACCATCAAAGATATTTGATGGGCTGTACAGATTCTCTTATTTCATTAAGTGCACTTAAAAAATATAAAAAAAATCTAATAAATAATAAATTGACAGCAGTGAGTGAAAATCACTTTAATATATCTTAATAAAGAATTGTACCCTGCTATTTGTATGGATTGAAGCAATGACAATTCCTAGATGCCTGCCGCCTCTTCTGCATCTCGTTTACCCACGAACTTTTTTACCTCTCTTTTGGATTTATATCTAAATGATAGCAAGTTTTCACAGGGAAAAGTGATTAAATTCCTTGATTTCCGTGATATCCTACCCTGAATTACTTTCTGAACGAGGAGAAGACAGTTTCTGTCGCGAAGGCAACCATGGCTGAGAGCTCTGCATCGTCTGGTTATCAAAATATGCCATGTTCATTGCCACAGTATGATTTTCCAAAGCCGCCCTGTAAATTAGATGGCAATATACCCTCAAATATGTCGGCGCAAGAAATCATAAAATTGGCGGGTACGTGTTACATAAGAGGCTTTGATTATGGAAGGTTAGACTCTTACGTGAAAGAAGACCAGCAGAGTCTAGAATTGGTTCATCTGCTGTTCACCTCTGCGGAGATGACGAGGAAGAAGCAATATGATCAAGCAGCCAGGCTGTTGATGAGGTGTCTCACATTCTCTTCGCAGTGGGGAAGCCCTATACAGAGGCTCTGCTATTATTTCTCCAGGGCGCTCCAGGATAGAATGGAACGCCATCTAAAACCAGCTCTTAATCATACCAACAAAGTCGACGGTTGTTATAGTAAAACCCAATCAAATGGCCTGGTCGCCTTTTCTAATAAAATTTGTTAGCGCACAGTTAACTTTCTGTTCTGCCCATGATTTATGGAGAACATGCGTTCTTTCCTACCTAGATCTGTATTTTTGCTTTGCAGAAAATTTAATGATACTAACATGGTATCAGAGCTAGATTGTTAGGAAGAAGGATTAACAGATTTATGAAGATTAGCATTACCATGGAAGCTGATGTAGATCTCTATTTCTAAATGTTTGCATATTCTTCCCCTCATTTTTGCATGCTCCTTGTTTTTTTTCCCTATTTTGATTCTTTAAAACTTGTACGTGCTTTGCAAGCACCACATGACGAAGATCTGGAAAATTTGGGGCTTTGTAAAAAAAAAAATTGAACTTTTATAAAGGTTCTATGGGGTTTTTGCTTAATGCATTTAGTATAGGTTTCTTCCAATAAGTTTCCTGAATAAAATAGAAGATTAAAGTTGCTACACACTCTTCCTCCAATTGATAGTCAAAAGTATTCTTTTGTTCTAAATTCTTGTCTACATGAGATTCCAATGTTGCAACTCTGTTTGCTTCTAGAGATTCTTTCTAGTAGGGTTCCTGACTACATGAGATTCCTGAGTCACGTCTCTAAGTGCTTCCAGAGTTTCTTTTTAGCAGGACATTATTGAGCAATGGATATACAATGGCATCATCCCAATCGGAGGTCATCTTAGTAGTTCTTTAGCTTGGAGCACATTTCTGCAGATTCATATCTTCTTCAGATATCCGTTTTTGTATTCAAAGACCTTGTACCTATCTGTTCATCCATTTGAGCAATGCAGAATATGTACAACTGCATTTTCAAAGTATCCCAGAGGTACTCATGCAGTGGTTTCTATGATTTTGTACAATCATGTTGCAGTGTGGATGCAAACTTGCAATTTGCAACTTTCTTCTATAGTTAGAATAATGGTTAGGAGTTTTTCTCAATTAGGTTTTCTCCTTTCTTCTTTGTAATTGGGTTTCTGATCAGGTTTTGTTACCTGGACCCATATCCCTCCTTAGTTAGACTTAAGGGGTAGTGTTAGCGCACAGTTAACTTTATGTTCTGCCCATGATTTATGGAGAACAGGCGTTGCATATGCATTGTGAATGTAAGCTAATTAAAGAGTTTTAAACTCAATCTATACCTCATTATTTCAGTTTAACTGATCTACATCTTCAAAAAATTCATGCATCTCATGCATAATTTTTTCTCCTGTGATCTATATATCATTTGTAATCATACAGATTTGTAGTAATGAATTAATAGAGTTTATTTTTCTCTGTTCTTTATTTTGATTTCTCCTGCAAGTTTTTTTTTTCTCTTTCCTAGCTAGATCTGTATTTTTGCTTTGCATAAAATTTAACAAAATTCTCCTGTATGTGAGACTAATGCAACTCACGTTTGTGTAGGCAATGATAAAGAGTGTGGAAAATGCAAGCGGAATTCATGTGATAGATCTGGAGATTCGAACTGGTGTCCAATGGTCAGGGTTGATGCAGAGTCTTGCCCTAAGACATCCTTCCCATCTGGTTGACACTCTTAGGATCACATTAGTAGGAATGAAGGGAGAAGAACTGATAGATAGTGGAAGAAGACTTGACGAGTTCATTGAGGCTCTGGCGATTCCATTTTTCTATAGGATAGTGGAGATTTCAAGTATGGAAGATATTCATGAAGGTTTATTCAATGTCAAACATGGTGAGGTTGTTGTCATCTATACTCCTTAAGTTTTCAAAAGTCTGTTATATGACCAAAATGTTTTGGATAATTTGCTAGATGTTATTGTGAGATTAAGGCCCCGGATAATGGTGAACATTGAAGTTGAAGGTGAGCACAACTCAAGATGTTTTGAGAACCGCTTCATTGAGGTTCTTTTCTATTGCAACACTTGGTTTGACTGCTTGGATGTGATATTTCCTGATAGGCTTGATACTTGTAGAGTCATGTATGAAGAAGTATTTAGTGGGAAAACGATAAGAAATCTGATAGCTTGTGAGAGGAAGGATAGGTGGGTAAGATATGTTGGAACTGATGTGTGGAGATGTCTTTTTAATCACAAGGGATTGAAGGAGATCAGCTTCAGCTATCCAGCTTGGTACCAGGCCAGAATATTGCTGAAAGAATTTCCTCATGGAGAATATTATACTCTTGAGGCTAATGGATCTGCCGTAACAATCGGATGGAAAGGAACCCAATTGCTCGCAATATTTGCCTGGACATGTTCGTGATAATTTTAAAACTAAAAGGTTGTTCACTCTATTCTGAATGAAACCTTCTTCACCTTCAATTTTCTATTATACTTTATTTTGGCTCAATCATCATATTGTTGCTCTTTGGTACTTTTGTCCTCGATGACAAGAAAGTAAAAAAGAGGATGTTGTGTTGGTTAAGTTTGGTACTTTTGTCCTCGATGACAAGAAAGTAAAAAAAGAGGATGTTGTGTTGGTTAAGTTACATATTTTTAATAAGCATGTGGTTATATCCTTCTCATGGGCCAGTTTAGTGACACGGACATATTGACTTGGCTGACGTGTTATGTGTTTAAAACATCTTACTTTCAAGCCATGTTGGTGACACGGATAAGTGAACAGCTCTGTTTTTGCATTAATTTAATGACATCTTTGATTTAATATGTCTACGGATTAAAGGGCATATTCCTCAGGATACTCCTTGTGTCGAACAAGTTAAAAGTTTTTTTTGGAAGATGTTTTTGTGTTTCATTTGGTTTTTGAACTTGTTTGGAGTCCGTCAAACCCTAACGCCATGAGAGTCGCAGCGCTGCTGGAGCTACAGAGCTCGAATCAGTTTGTTCAGTTACAGAGAATGAAGCAAAAAAAAAATGGTTTTAACCGAGAGCTTAACAGTTGACTGGTTAGTTTGTTTGATTAGTTTGCGTTTAACAGGTATGTTTCTTGATCACATGATTTAAAAGATTCAGATTTTTTTTTGTTCGAATCAAGTCTTTTTCAGTTATGCAAAATGAAAATAAGGAAATGTTCATGCTTTATTTTTGTTTTTCATGACTGGGAAATCAAACATCTTCAGTTTCCGTTGCACAGTTAAAAATAGTTATTTGATTTTTCAGTTTACAAATCCTGTAAGTTATTTGTAACCCTATACGAGGGTTATTCGAAAAGAAAATGTGGTGTTTTGTTTGGGTATAAAACAGTTTGTTTTCAGAACAGTTGAAGTGAGGAAAAACAGAGAAATACAGCGAGAAGAGTGTGAATAAAGTGATAGCATTTGTAAAAAGAAGTGTTGTAGTTTACCAGAGATAGTCGAGGGGTTTCTTGAGAATCAATACTCTGTTTTTTGTTACAGAGTATATGAGGCTTTATTGATTTGAAACTATATTGTTCAGAGATTGGATAGTGTTGATTTTATCCTTGAAGAATATTGTTGCAAAAATTTTTTTCATATGTACAAACTGGTAAAATATTCTCACTCCAATCCCTGATGGTTTTGTGACTGCAAGATTTAAATGCATGCATAAAATCACCAGTGGCTGTAGCTCGAGTTGAAATATTTATTGATAAGAAGAGGGGTTGGTGCTCCTTGAGGCCTTGTGGTTTCTAAAACTTGTGAACTGAGTTGGTGCTCTTTTTGAATTAATATAAGGGATCTTCCGAGTGGTTTTTCTACCCCAAGAGGGTTTTCCACTCATGAAAACTATGGTGTTATGTGCATTGTCTTGTTTCATTCTGTTTTACTAGTTTATGCTCTGATACATCATATTTTAGCTCTCTTTATTTCATACTCTGTTTTGTTGGGTTTATGTAATGCAATATTTGAAGTACTCATTTAGATGTTTCAAGTTTGTGTAAAAGATTTAATACCATTTTTACAAAGTCTGAATCAAGTGTTTTAGTTGTTTCTATGATATATTTCATTTTTCATTAATGTATTTCATCAAGGTGTTAAGTCTCAGTCATCTGTGCATACTGTGAATTAAAATTGTCAGGTTCATAAAAGTATATCTTGTTAAAATTTGTCACACTCTGATTCACCCCCCCCCTCTCAAAGTGTTTCCACTTCCAACAAGTGGTATCAGAGCATAGGGTCCCTCATATAGGTCTGTCCTAGGGATTGTTCCTGGTTACTTGGAAGTTTTTTTTATGGCTCAAACTCAGGAAGGTGCTTCACTTTCAAGAGCTCCTCTTTTTGATGGAACTGATTATGTGTTCTGGAATATTAGGATGGAAACTTATCTCATTTCAGTTGATCTTAATGTGTGGAATATTGTGATCACAAAATATACAGTTCCTTCCATTATTCCTACTGATCCTGATGATAAAACCAAGTATGAGTTAAATGCCAGAGCTAAGCATGCTCTCTTATGTGGTCTCACTAAAGATGTTTTTGTTAAAGTCATGCATTGTTCTTCTGCTTATGATATTTTGAAAAAACTTGAAACCATTTATCAAGGGGATGCTAAGGTTAAGGAGTCTAAAATTCTTACACTCAAAAATCAGTTTGAATCTTTAAAGATGAAAGAAGATGAAACAGTAGCAAGCTATTTTCTTAGAGTTGGTGAAATAGTAAATTCGAGAAAGGGTCTTGGTGAAGAGGTTGAAGAAAAGGAAGTTGTCAATAAAGTGATTAGAACCTTGTTACCCAAGTTTGAAACTAAGGTTTCAACCTTAGAAGAAAAGAAAAGTTTTTCTACCATGACACTTGATAACCTTCAAAGCATTCTTACTGCCTATGAGATGAGGATAGGTAATAATCCTTCTTCTTCAAAAGAAACAGCTTTTAAAGTAGAAAAGAAAGAAGAACTTGATAGTGAATCTGAACTTTCAGATGCTATAGAAGCCCTTTTTGTTAGAAAACTAAAAAAGAAATATAAGGGCAAATTACCTTTTAAGTGCTTTAATTGTGGCAAAGCTGGACACTTTGCTGCTCAATGTCCTCTAAGTGATCAAAACAGTGAAGAGGAAAAACCAGAAAAATTCTACAAAAAGAAAATGTGGAATCCTAAAAGGAGATTTAATACCTTCAAGAAAAAGAAGAGTCTTTTTACAAAAGAAGACTCTGGAAATGAGTCAGATGATTCACCTTGTGAAGGTGATGAAACTCTATTTATGGCAGAATTAGAAGATGTAACTAGCAAAAAAAATGAATTTGAAGATTTAGATCAAGGAGAAATTGATCTTGAAGGAGAATTGCTTTGTGCTTTAAAAGAAATAAAGAGGTTAAAGAAACTTGTAGCTTCACATGAAAATTCAAATCGGATTTTACAAGTCGAGTTGAATGATGCAAATTTAGTGACTTCAAACTTGAAGTCCCTTCTTGAAGAAAGAGAAAAGAAAATTGAAACATTAGAACAACAGTCCACAAAACTTCAAAAAAAAATTGAACAGTATGAAAGTACAATACATCTAAATGATATCTTGAGCAAGCAAAAGTTGCATAAAGATTTGGCTAGTTTAGGGTTTGATAAAGCTGAGTCATCAAGACAGCCTGAAACTAGAAAATCATTTCAGACTTATAACAGAACAAAACCTTTTAGGTTTGGTTTTTTTCATGGATACTGTTTCTATTGCAATAGGTTTGGTCATAAGGTTAATACTTGCAGATTTCTGCAACAAAGATCTCCTTTGTTTGGTTACAATCAAGGATATGACTTTCCAAACACAGTAAAGTGTAATAAGTGTAACACTTTTGGGCATACTACTATACAGTGCAAAACAAAGGCAAGTCCTAATAAAATATGGAAACCTAAGTTTGTATCTGGTATTGAGCAATCAATGATAGTACAAACTGCACTTTTCTCAAATAAGAAATCTTTATGGGTGTTGGACAGTGGCTATTCACACCATATGACAGGAGATAGAACTAAATTTCTGCATCTTGAAGACTTTAATGGTGGCTTTGTACGCTTTGGGGATAATTCAGGAGCTTATGTACGAGGTAAAGGTACATTATTGCTAAATGATGATACTCCTATTCATGATGTGTACTTTGTTGAAGGGTTAAAGCACAATTTATTGAGTGTCAGTCAAATTTGTGATAGTGGTTACAGTGTATTTTTTAGCTCTCAAGATTGTACTATCAAAAATAAATCTGGTAAAACTCTTGCTGCTGGTTTGAGAACAATTGGCAATGTCTACAGTCTGCTTGATTCCACTGACTATGAGAATAATGAAGGCATTTGTCTTATGGGTCAAATAGAAGAAAATTGGTTATGGCATAAACACCTAGGACATATAAATTTTGACAATCTGGTTAGAATCAGTAAAAATCAGAATGTTAGAGGTTTGCCTATTTTGAATAAACCATTCAATTCAATTTGTAAAGTGTGTTTGAAAGGAAAGCAAACAAAAGTGTCTTTCAAATCTAAAGAACATTCTTCTACTAGACCATTACAGCTTGTACACACAGACTTATGTGGTCCTACAAGGACACAGTCAATAAATGGTGAAAAATATTTTATGCTTTTTGTTGATGACTATACCAGAATGGTATGGGTCACTTTCCTTAAACACAAATCCGAAGCATTTGATAGATTTAAGATTTTCAGAAAAATGGTTGAACGAGAATCTGATCTAAAATTGAAATGCTTAAGATCAGACAAGGGTGGTGAATTCACTTCACAAGAATTCATTGATTATTGTGAAAGACATGGTATTAAGAGACAATATGCTGCTACTTGTACACCTCAACAAAATGGAGTAGTTGAGAGAAAAAATAGAACAGTCAAAGAAATGGCTCGCACAATGCTTAATGAGGCAAATCTACCAGACAGGTATTGGAAAGAAGCTGTACACACAGCTGTTTACATTTTGAATCGTGTACAAATCAGGGTAAAATCTACCTTTACTCCTTATGAACTTTGGTATGGAAAAGCTACTTCTATCAAATATTTCAAAATTTTTGGTGCCAAATGTTATCTAAAAAGAGATGAAGAAAATCTAGGAAATTTTGAGGCTAAAACTGATGAGGGTATCTTTCTTGGATACTCTACTCATAGCAAAGCCTATAGATGTTTCAATAATAGACTGAATAAAATTGTTGAAACAATAAATGTAAGGTTTGATGAACAATTTTTGTTAAGTAATGATTTGCAGGATATTGAGGAAGAGGAAATTACTTTAACAAAGGTTCCTAAACCTGCAGAAACAGAAAAGAAAAATGAAATATGTTCATCAAGTTCTGATGAAGAAAATACAGAGAATTCAAATGCAGAGACAGGTATTCTCCATTATACACCCTCAAAAGTTATAACAAAGAGACATCCTCAAAGTCAAGTTATTGGCAATATAGATGCCGGTATTTTGACTAGAAGAAGGGCAAAAACAACTGAACAAGCTCAACTGGCTGAACATTTTTGTTTGGTAACTGATTTCGAACCCAAAAATGTTTCTGATGCTTTATCTAATGAATGTTGGTTAAATGCAATGAAAGATGAAATCAGTCAAATAGAGAAAAACCAAACTTGGGAATTAGTACCTAGGCCAGATGATAAGAATGTGATAGGAGGCAAATGGATCTTTAGAAATAAGCTTGATGAATCTGGGAAGGTTGTTAGAAATAAAGCTCATTTTGTTTGTAAAGGTTATGCTCAGCGGGAAGGAATAGATTTTGGAGAAACATTCGCACTAGTAGCTAGATTAGAATCAATCAGAATTTTTCTTGCATACTCTTGCTATAAAAAATTTAAAGTTTATCAGATGGATGTCAAAACTGCCTTTCTGAATGGTTATCTTGATGAAGAAGTTTATATGGAACAGCCGGAAGGTTTTGAAGTTGTAGGCAAATCTGATTGTGTCTACAGATTAAAGAAAGCACTCTATGGTCTTAAACAGGCTCCAAGAGCTTGGTACTCTAGACTGGATAATCATCTTAGAACAAATGGATTCACTAGAGGTGCTGTAGATAGCAACTTATATGTTAAACTCGAAGGTAATGATGTCCTAGTGGTTGTGATATATTTAGATGATATCATTTTTGGCTGTAATAATGACTCTTTATCCAAAAAGTTCTCTAAAATCATGGAATCTGAGTTTGAAATGTCTATGTTTGGGGAACTGAATTTCTTTCTTGGTCTTCAAGTGTTACAACTTCAGCAAGGTATCTTCTTGTCACAAACCAAATATGCCAAAGAGATGATTAGAAAATTTAATATGGCAGATTGTAAACCAGTCAGCACTCCAATGGAAACAGGCTGTAAATTGACCAAATCTGATGACTCACCTGCAGTAAATCAATCTGAGTACAGGTCAATGATAGGAAGTCTATTATATTTAACTGCATCTCGACCAGATTTAATGTTTGCAGTATGTCTAGTCTCTCGCTTTCAATCTGCACCTAAACAATCTCATTTGAATGTTGTAAAACGAATCTTTAGATATGTTCAAGGCACACTAGATTATGGTCTTTGGTATCCCCGTAATAATGACTTCACTCTTGTTGGCTTCACTGATTCTGATTGGGCCGGTTGTCTAGATGATCGTAAAAGCACCAGTGGAGCTGCCTTCTTTCTTGGTGATTGTCTTGTTGCTTGGCACAGTAAAAAGCAAGATTGTGTCACTCTGTCCACCGCAGAGTTAGAATATATAGCAGCCACTGCATGTTGCACACAAGTGATATGGATGTCTCATCAAATTACTGATATAGGCATTTCTACTATTAAGCCCATTTCAATCTATTGTGACAATACTAGTGCAATTGATCTTTCAAACAATCCTATTATGCACTCTCGTACTAAACAAGTTGCCATTAAACTCCATTTTTTACGAGATCAGGTGTTGGCTAATGAGTTTCAATTAGTGTTTGTTCCTTCACAAGCCCAAGTTGCTGATATTTTTACAAAAGCCTTGTCTAAAGAAGTCTTTGAACGGTTAAGGGATAGATTGGGAGTATTTTCTCAATCTGCTCTTGTCTTCACCTAAAGCATACTTTGAGGGGGAGTGTTGCTCTGTTGATTTTTTCTTTCCTTTTGTCCTTGTGTTGTAAAAAAAGTAAAAAAAAGGGGGAGAAATTGGTATTCAGTTTCATATTGGTATTCAGTGCAACAGTGAACAGTGACAGATTGGTATTTGTGATTTTGGTATTTCATTTTTGACAGTGACATTGGATATTGGCATTTCACAGATATTGGCATTTCACATATTGGTATTCATTTTTGATTGGCATTACAGACTTTTCAGACTTGGCATTTCATTGGCATTGGCATTGGCATTACAGACTTGGCATTTTATTGGCATTTCATTGGCATTGGCATTACAGTGATATTACAGTGACAATTGACTTTTCAGGCATTGGAATTTCATTACAGTGGCATAGGTATTTTTATTTGGGTATTTCAGTTTGGTATTCTTGTTTGATTCAGATCAGATTGGGAGTTCATTATTCTGACAGTATTTATTCTTTACAGAATTGCAGGTTCAGAGGATGTTGTTTTTCCTTACAGGTTTGCATATGACAAGGTTCAGTGTTGATTGTATATATTGCATTTGTTGACAGTGGAATTTCTTGCATTGATTTTGGTCCTTTCAGATGATGACATATTTCGTGGCAATGATTGTTTAAGTTTTTTTTCTTTTTTGCCATCAAGGACAAAGGGGGAGTTTGTTGCTCTTTGGTACTTTTGTCCTCGATGACAAGAAAGTAAAAAAGAGGATGTTGTGTTGGTTAAGTTTGGTACTTTTGTCCTCGATGACAAGAAAGTAAAAAAAGAGGATGTTGTGTTGGTTAAGTTACATATTTTTAATAAGCATGTGGTTATATCCTTCTCATGGGCCAGTTTAGTGACACGGACATATTGACTTGGCTGACGTGTTATGTGTTTAAAACATCTTACTTTTGAGCCATGCTGGTGACACGGATAAGTGAACAGCTCTGTTTTTGCATTAATTTAATGACATCTTTGATTTAATATGTCTACGGATTAAAGGGCATATTCCTCAGGATACTCCTTGTGTCGGACAAGTTAAAAGTTTTTTTTGGAAGATGTTTTTGTGTTTCATTTGGTTTTTGAACTTGTTTGGAGTCCATCAAACCCTAACGCCATGAGAGTCGCAGCGCTGCTGGAGCTACAGAGCTCGAATTAGTTTGTTCAGTTACAGAGAATGAAGCAAAAAAAAAATGGTTTTAACCGAGAGCTTAACGGTTGACTGGTTAGTTTGTTTGATTAGTTTGCGTTTAACAGGTATGTTTCTTGATCACATGATTTAAAAGATTCAGATTTTTTTTTGTTCGAATCAAGTCTTTTTCAGTTATGCAAAATGAAAATAAGGAAATGTTCATGCTTTATTTTTGTTTTTCATGACTGGGAAATCAAACATCTTCAGTTTCCGTTGCACAGTTAAAAACAGTTATTTGATTTTTCAGTTTACAAATCCTGTAAGTTATTTGTAACCCTATACGAGGGTTATTCGAAAAGAAAATGTGGTGTTTTGTTTGGGTATAAAATAGTTTGTTTTCAGAACAGTTGAAGTGAGGAAAAACAGAGAAATACAGTGAGAAGAGTGTGAATAAAGTGATAGCATTTGTAAAAAGAAGTGTTGTAGTTTACCAGAGATAGTCGAGGGGTTTCTTGAGAATCAATACTCTGTTTTTTGTTACAGAGTATATGAGGCTTTATTGATTTGAAACTATATTGTTCAGAGATTGGATAGTGTTGATTTTATCCTTGAAGAATATTGTTGCAAATTTTTTTTTCATATGTACAAACTGGTAAAATATTCTCGCTCCAATCCCTGATGGTTTTGTGACTGTAAGATTTAAATGCATGCATAAAATCACCAGTGGCTGTAGCTCGAGTTGAAATATTTATTGATAAGAAGAGGGGTTGGTGCTCCTTGAGGCCTTGTGGTTTCTAAAACTTGTGAACTGAGTTGGTGCTCTTTTTGAATTAATATAAGGGATCTTCCGAGTGGTTTTTCTACCCCAAGAGGGTTTTCCACTCATGAAAACTATGGTGTTATGTGCATTGTCTTGTTTCATTCTGTTTTACTAGTTTATGCTCTGATACATCATATTTTAGCTCTCTTTATTTCATACTCTGTTTTGTTGGGTTTATGTAATGCAATATTTGAAGTACTCATTTAGATGTTTCAAGTTTGTGTAAAAGATTTAATACCATTTTTACAAAGTCTGAATCAAGTGTTTTAGTTGGTTCTATGGTATATTTCATGTTTCATTAATGTATTTCATCAAGGTGTTAAGTCTCAGTCATCTGTGCATACTGTGAATTAAAATTGTCAGGTTCATAAAAGTATATCTTGTTAAAATTTGTCACACTCTGATTCACCCCCCCCCTCTCAGAGTGTTTCCACTTCCAACACATATTATATGAGTGTTGTACTTTACTAGAAAGTGTCTTTTACACATGTTTATGAGGGACCTAAAATATCGCATAATGAGAAATAAAAAATATTAAAACATTGTATATTAAAGCAAGAGGATGTATTGTGTGAGCTTTCAAGTTTATTCAGTCAGTTTTAAGATATTGCATGGCACCAGGAATCGATTAGTTGAATTTGGAT
Source organism: Cryptomeria japonica (assembly GCF_030272615.1). NCBI lineage: Eukaryota > Viridiplantae > Streptophyta > Pinopsida > Cupressales > Cupressaceae > Cryptomeria > Cryptomeria japonica. The sequence continues at coordinate 314,991,309 of NC_081405.1, read as the reverse complement.
GAAAGGATCACTTATCCATTGAAAAAACTATTTTGATCTTAAATTATTCCATTTCTGAGTAAGTTATTTTCACATGTTTATCATTTATTGTAAAAAACCTCAAACGAAATTAGATCCTAAATTCTTTTACTTCTTTATTTCTCAGTAAGTTATTTTTTACATGTTTATCATTTATCTGAAACAAATACTTAAAATAAAAATTTAAATTGATCTTAAATTCTTCCACTTTTTTATTTCTAAGTTATTTTCCATATATTTATCTTTTATCTGCCACCAAAGTTCCATTGGCACTACAATGTTGGTATTTATCTTTTTCTTATTTTTTTTTCTGGATTGGATTGTGTATGCAATTTTTTATCATCAACATTTGAATCACACTCTGTTATTCATCATTAGGATGAAAAAGAATTCCAAAGAGATGAAAAATACAAAACACAAAATGATGAAGTAAAAATATATCTTATTATGAAGGAATGCCCTCAAAAAAAGATCTTAATTTGCAATACATGGTAAAAGCCTTAAAAAGAGGTGTGAAAGAATCATGTATTCTTTGGTGGGAAACAATAAGTTTTTTAGTATAGCCTCTCACAAGAATAGGTTTTTCTTTAATAGTTCTTATATTTCGATTTGTGAGAATGCATACTATTCATATTGTTTAATAATTAGTTTTCTAATTTTTTGTTTTGTGTTTTTTCTATTTTGTGAGAGAACTAATTATTCACATTTAGATCCATAAGACATTGCACTATAATTTTTTTTTTGTCAATCAAGAGTATTTTGCAAAACTGGGTTGGTGAGAGATCATATAATTTTTTGGATTTTAATCTACCATACTAAAAAAAAAAATCTACCTTTGAAATTTAAGAAATTGTCCCCTGATCATTTGCATCAATAAGAACCTTTCCCTTGGATTTGATTAGTAAGGAGTCTTTCTCTTTTTCCATTTAGGGTTTTTTAATCTTTGTGAGCTTTCTTCTTTCAACCATATGGGTTGTTCACAAATCATGCTCATTCAAATTTGTAAATGATGGTTCTTCTTTCTAATTTGAATTATTAAAATACTTTGGTGTGTTCCACTTTGTGTTTGTTCTTTCTGTAAAGACGTAAAACATAATTTCAATAATAGAATGTAATACTTTTTGTTCTTAAATAAACTCATAATTCCTTAAATAAGTCTATTTACTTCCATTATTTCATCCTTAGTTCTAAATGATCATTTCCAATGATATCATTATAAACACGAGATTGCTTTAAGGAGATATAGATTTTTTATTGAATAAGAAAATGTAGTAGTATTTCTTTCATATCTACATACAATACTTAGGCCTTTCTAATGTCTTAAGTTCAATAACAAGAAAATATAAAGTAAAGGATGAGATGCATCCTTTGATCTGCAATCCAAGTTATCTTCAATGCGATTTTTAGGATGAAGACGAGAACAAGATTCGGGTTATTTTTCCACCTAACCTTTAAGCTTACACTTCCCTAGAATTCTTGGTCAATCAAGAATACCCGACCCTGCATGAATTGCTTAGCGAAAAAAATTTGATAGACAAGATGGGATCTGGTGCGTGCCTAGAATGATACATGCATTTTCTATTTTCTAATTCTATTAATAAACAAGCAAGTTCAGTCAAGGATATGGTAAAGAACATAAATAAACCATCTATTTCAATGGTCAATTAGTTACTCGACCGAGTATAATGCCATGCATAGGAAAAAAATAGTTTGGAAAAGCAAACTATTCTCTCTATGATTCCACATTCGACACCTGCCTCGAAAGGTAACTTTCCCACAAACACAAGCCTATCTAGCTTTTTCTATGTTCATATGAAACTTAGAATAAATATAGAAAATACAATCTTTTATTTTTCAATTATAGCTTCCTATTTCTCGCATGATAAAAATACAATGTTAAATAAGATAATCTTTCGTTAAATAGAAATAGGAGGTGTATGCGGGAAAAGTAGCTCGATGAAACGAAAATTACAAAATCGGGACTAGGCCACACACCAATGGGACTCTTGGTGCAAGGTATGGAGTTGTATGAAATAGGTCAACTTCCCAAGGGATGTTTCATTGTTTTCTATCTCACAAGACCCCTTAAGCCAATTCCTTTGCTCTTAGATCACTGAGCAAAGTGACTTAGGGATGACAATCATGAGAATAAGGGATGCTTGAGATCAATCTAACATGAATGCAATCCTAAATATGCATGATATTAACAAATATGAATTAAACTAGTATGCATATGATAATAAGATGAAAAGATTAGTAAAAGAACTATCCTAACATGATATACTAGCTTAATATGATTATTATTATAAAGATAAATACTTGTTAAATGCTTATAAGATTATTTCTATTCAAAGAGGGATTGAAATGCTTGATAAAAATGAGTATAAGTGTGATACTAAAGACTTGGATCCTAAAATGGAGGAAAGAGAGCTCTATTTATAGGAAAAATAGGGAAATGGATGGTCAAGATTGGTTGATCTTATCAAGGGCAAGGATTGAAAGTTAACAATCCATGCACTCAATTCTCACCAATGAAATGGTGACAATTGGCAACAAGAGACAACTTGAGAGGAGATGTAAGAAGCATTAAATGCTTGAGAAGACCTCATGGTTACCTTAGAAGGCAAGGGTTAAGGTTAGGTTAAGAAAACCTATTGGATAAAGCTTTTACCCAAAGGATAAACTTTTGTGCAAAGATTAAAGGAATAACCATGGTCAAAACAATGAATGCTTGATGAGACTCCTGGGTTAGATGAGGGTTAAGTTAGGCAAAAAGTCTCCAACCATGTAAGAAGGTTGAGTTAACCATTAATGGTTATGTAAGAGGCTTACATGGTTAACTTGTTGAGGACATAAAGCCTTAATGGTTATTGAAGACTTTAAGGGTTTGAGAAGTGACTTCCCTTTGTTTAGCGATGTGACAATGTTTAGTAGATGGGTTAGGCTAATTTGGAAGGGTTTAGAAGAATTTAGAAAGGGTTTAGAGAGGCAAGTTGGAGATGTAGGAAAATGCAAGTGGATGGAGGGTAATTTTAATTAAAATAAATTGCTTTATTTCAACAAAATAGATGCAAGTGGAGGATTTCCATAAATTATATTTATTTATTTGAAGTGAACAATTTAATTAAATGTAAATTTAATTAAAAAAGTAGAAAGGGGATTTAATTAAATAATGTAATTTATTTAAATAAATGATTTGAAAGGTCTAGATGAATTTAATTAAATAAATTAAATAACTTATTTAATCAAATAGATGAATGTGGATGATTTAAGTAAACCGAATTTAATTAAATAGAGGAATGAGAATAAAATGAACATTAAATATTCATTTAGGAAAGTGGCCATTTTTATACGTCTACATATTACCCGTCTTTGAAGTGACATGTGTGCACATGTTGATTAGAAGAAAATTGATGCGTCGTCAAAATTTGATGTGATGTTGAAATGTCGATGTCATGTCGTAGATTTGATAAATGGTATTGATAATGCCCCCTCGGGAGATGAATCAAAAAATTGAAAGCTGGTTGTTGTTGATAATTGTTGTAGACTTAAGCGCATTTTAAAATTTTGACTGTGTTGAATGCATGCTAATTGATTCATCTCCCAATAATGATGTTTGTTAGGGTTATAAGAGAGAGCACGAGAAAAATACATGTCCATCCTATGAATCCTAATTTATTTTTACCGTACAAAACGGTGAAAAATGATTTTATTTGCATCATTTGTGGTTGTTGACTTTTGGAGATAGTGACATTTGGAGAGTGACAAAATACCAGTTCCCTATGCTTTGCACTAATTCGAGAGCTTTCGTTGATACCAGAGGCCCACCATGTATGGTCCACCTGTCAGTCATCTAAATTTTGCCCCTTTTACCTTTTGTTTGGTCGATTTTGAGCACGTTTTTCATGTTTTGTGTCAGATTTTCACATGTTAGCGCATAGGGTTAATTTCATAGTGTATATGATAAAACCTTTAGTGCACAGGGTTAATGAATTAGGGTAGCGTCGCGGGCTATTGGGTAGCGTGTCACAAGTTTAGGCTAGCGCATAGGGGTAGGATAGCGCATATGGCTAATAGGGTAGCGCATAGTGGGAAAAGGGTAGCGCATAGAGTAGACCTAGTGTGTAGGGGAAAGATGGTGGCACATGGGTGGAACAGGGTAGTGCATAGGGTAAGTCTAGCATGTAGGGTAAAGTTTATAGCACGTAGTTGAGTTTAGCTAGTGCATAGGTGGCAGCCTAGTGCATAGGGAAGATGTCTTAGCATGTGGGCAGAAAAATGCAGCGATTTAGGAGGAAAATATGATGATGCACAGTAAAATTAGAGGAAGGGAGATAGGTTGGGGTGTGTATGTGTTTGCCAAGTGTTTTCGGATGGGTGCCCTAGCCAATCTTTGTGTCTGCTATCCTGATGCATGATTTTTTGATTTATGTGTTGAATTTGCTTTTGCTGTTGAAGTTCCAGGCTGACTGATTTGAATGATGATCCTGATTTTCTGTTTGAGGTGGATTTTTAATTTTTGTGAGTTCTGATCTATGATTTGCGATATGGTTCATAATATGAGTTGGGCGATATGGATTTTTGATTTGAGTTTTTGATATGCATTTGATATTCAATATGAAACTTGATTTGGTTCAAGTTGATATGGGATGTTGAATTTGATATGGAGTTTATTTTCGATATGAAACTTGGTTTGATTTGGATTTGTTTCAAGTTGATATAAATTTTCATTTTGAGATGGGTTTGATTTTCTGATATGAAACTTGATTTGATTTTCGTTGTTTCAAGTTGCTATGAAATTTGTGATTGGATATGGGTTCAATTTTTGATATGAAACTTGATTTGATTTTTTGTTGTTTCAAATTGATATGAAATTTGTTATTGGACATGGGTTCAATTTTGGATATGAAACTTGATTTGATTTTCATTGTTTCAAGTTGATATGAAATTTGTGATTGGATATGGGTTTGATTTTTGATATGAAACTTGATTTGATTTTCATTGTTTCAAGTTGATATGAAAGTTGTGATTGGATATGGGTTCGATTTTTTATATGATACTTGATTTGACTTTCATTGTTTCAAATTGATATGGAATTTATAATTGGATAAATTGGATTTGATGTGGGAACTGATATTTGGACATGTTTTTTTTGCTATAGGAGTGGCTTGGGGTTCTTCAGTCGTGGGAGCGATTTTTGAGGCCATGGTCTTTGATTTCGTGATTGACACAAGCAGATAGAGATATTATTGAGAGATGTGGGTTGTCCTCTTTGTTGGACATGCCTCGGTATAGCATTAATTAGGGTTTACTGACAACATTGGCAGAGAGGTGGCACAGTGACACCAACACTTTTCACTTGGCTACGAGTGAGATTATAGTTACCATAGAGGACTGTTATCAGATTCTATGGATTCTTATGGTAGGGGCACTATTGCCTTATGAGAAGACCAAGGAGGATGGGATCGAGGTGCTTCGCCAGATTTTCTGTGATGAGCATATTTGCAGATATGAGATCCCTTGGTGGGAGTTCATAGACTTTGATTATGCCCAACTACCATCAGTACTGGTAGGTTTTGTAGGTGGCTTCTTGTGTCCCGACCGTAGGTCGAAGGGACTGGCAGTGGGATGGGGGCTAGTTCTAGAGGATATGGTGACATAGGGTCACCAGTTTGCATGGGGGTCCTGCATGTTGGCCCATTTGTATAGAGATTTGCATCAGGTGGTGTACTTAGGATACAATAGTTTATCGTTTAGGGTCACATTATTACAGGTGTGGGCTTGGGAGCATATTCCCATAGTGAGGTCACTTGCAGATAGAGATAGGCCATTTGGTCATGCCTATGCATATGCATATACAGAGATAGTTGTCTAGCGTAAGCTGGGAAAGCTAGAGCATTGGAGGAGGGTGCTGGATGATATTGATACGGTTATCTAGAGACCGTATATGGAGTATGAGGTATGGGCAGAGGATGGGCTAGAGATTCCCTATATATACATGTCACAATTTTTGATAGGGCGGACGCCTTTTATCATTGAGAGGTTCTTGCACAGCTAAGTTCAGCGACACTATGGTTGACAGAAGGGCATACCACAAGGAGCATGCTTATATGGTCGTCGGAGGCAGGATGTGCCAAAGTGGCGTCTAACTATTGATAGTGCAGTGGCAGTGGAGGAGTATATACATTTGGCCAGATAGATTTGGGACTATGGGTATGGGGTGGTAGATGCAGGGATGACAGAGGAGTTTGTTGCGCTCTTCATGGCTCATGTTGTAGCACAGATATGTGATCTAGCGGAGATGATTCCCGCTTTTGATGATGATGAGGATGAGCAACCCGAGAGGCTAGGTGGACGGAGAGAGGAGGGAGAGGAGCTTGAGGAGGGATTTGGGGATGGTGGAGGGGATGACGGGGAAGATGGTAGAGTAGGTGGTAGAGGGAGACGAGGAGATAGAGGAGGAGATGGAGGATTTAGAGGAGATAGAGGGGTTAGAGGGAGGAGAGGAGGTGGAGATGGAGGGAGGGTTGGAGTAGTCAAACGAGCAATTGGGGAGGGAGGGAGGGGAGCTTTGGTGGTCTGAGTTGGTGGAGTTGGCCAAGCAGGTGAGGTTATAGCACTTGTGGGTGGGATGGATGAGTTTAGGTGTCCGACCCAGAGGAGGAGATCAGATGTGCTATCTCCACCGACACCTAGGATAAAGACAAGGATAGGGGGTACCATAACATAGGTACCTATTCAGATGTGGGTACCCAACCATTGAGAGGATGCACAAATTAGATCCTTACAGTTGTGAGTGCAGAAGCTTCAGGCACAGGTACTAGCGCAATAGCATCAGATTATACAGGTTACTGCAGAGCGGGATATAGTGATGGAGCACCTAGGTCAAGCAGAGGCCTGAGCGGATAGCTTGGAGAGAGTGGCGGCTGGTGGTTCTGTGAGAGACACTTTGAGAGAGATGCAGTATGCAGCCAAGGACACTGAGTACTACCAGTGTCTATATGAGGAGGTGGTTCCTAAAGATCACAAAGCTCCGAGCTATACTGCGGTGAGATCCAGTTGATCTAGGCAGACGCATTCAAGGACGAAGAGAAGAGGTATGACCGAGCTGTCTTGACATGATCCACCCGGAGATCCAAGTGCTGGGACATCTATTGTGAGATCATCAGCCTTAGGGGATAGTCATACTTGAGAGACTTTGTCTTCATTGTATTTTGATCATTGTGTTGTATTTGGACAGACATGACATCTTTTGTATATTTGATCATTTTTGAGATATATAGATGACACAAATTTTCCAATCCACATGTTTATGTGTTTTTCCTATGGATGATGATTTATGCATTGATGTGATGGTTTTATGATGATGATACAATGCTTAGATAAATGCGTTTGATTTGATTTTGATAGATGTGATTGTATGATTCATGATGCAATGGGATGTGATTTGTGAGATGTATGATAATGATATGCTGTGAGATGTATCTTGAAAATGAGATGTATGATAATGTTATACTATGAGATGTATCTTGAAAATGAGATGTATGATAATGATATAATATGAGATGTATCTTGAAAATGAGATGTATGATAATGATATGCTATGAGATGTAAATTTTTTATGATATGCAACTAATTGGTCAAATGATATGCAACTAATTGATAAAATGATATGCAAATAATTGATCATCCTCATTCTGTTGTTTGTCATTCTTGAATAGTCACATGTTTTTGATTTCTTTGTGTTGATCATCATTGAGCTATTGATATGTTGAAAATTTATACAAACATAATGGTATAATTGAACCATAATGACTTGAAAAAAATTTACATGATTTTTGACATTACAAGATGGCACAAGCGTCGAGGTATAATTGAACCAAGATGACCTGAGTGTTTTCTTGCATAATAAACAGACAAGATTTAACCATTTGTATGCACAAAGTTGAACCATATCTTCAATGATATGTTTTGAATCACATCTCAAGACAAGTCTTTGCATAGTATAAATGATCGCCTCACAGATAGAAAACTAAAAAAAATATTGGAGTTCCCAGCCATTTTCTCTAGTTCGATGCATTGTTGAGAAGATTTAGGGGATCAATAAGTCAAAAAGTTCAAGTGCAAAAATAGTCAAAACTTCATGCAAGATGCAAACAAATTATACTTCAGAAAATCATCCATCATGTGTTTTGAAGTTGTTAATTCAATTAGTGTTTTGTTTTCTTGGCTGCTGGAGTTTTTGCTTGCTTGTTTGCTGAAATTTCCTTGAAGTTAGAAGAATGTTGCCCCTAGTTATAGATACTGATTGATGTGGATATGTACAATGATTACCAAGCCATGGTGGGATATGAGGAACTGATATTCAGATAAGCAAGGACAGTGACTATGCTAAGTATGTCTTGGATAATGCTATTTTGATAAAGTGTTGGGTGATGGCCATGGTCTTCTGATAAAAGGGTATGAGAAAAGATAGATAGGGGAGTTGTTCCCTCACAAGTAATGCCTATTGCAAGGTTTTCATCATTTGTTTTTATTGCACCTTTTTCTTGTTTTGATTTTTTTTTGTATTTTTCACTTTTTCCGTGCATTAGACCACTCAAGTATAGTATTTCTTCAGATGGATGATGTTGGTTGGTTCATCGAGCATATCACCTTCTGAAGTTGTTAGCTGAAAGGTGCCTGATCCATAGGCTGAGATGATGACATAGGGACCCAAGCAGTTAGGTTCAAACTTCCCCTTCTTTTCTCGATCCTGTTGATTTCTGGGATTTTCTTTGAGCATGAGATCACCGACTTTAAAATGTTGTGGGATGACTCTGTGGCTGTAGCTTCTGCATATACGCTGCTGGTATGCTTTGAGGTGATTATAGGCATGTTGTCATTTTTCATCCAGAAGCTCTAGTTCTTGCAATCTTTTTACGTGATACTCCTCATCTGGAATGAGACCTTTCAAAGATACCCCGAGTGATGGAATTTATACCTCAAGAGGTAGGATTGATTCTGATCCATACACCAATGAATATGGTGTAGCTCCTGTAGGTGTCGTGATGCTAGTCCTATATGTCCAAAGTGTTGGATTGAGTTGCACATGCCAATCCTTTCCTGCATCATTTACTGTTTTCTTGAGGATTTTTAATATTATTTTATTTGATGCCTTAGCTTGACCATTCCCCTATGGGTAGTAAGGCATAGAGAAATGATGTTGGATTTTGAATCATTCACATAGTTCTCACACACCCTGGTTTTTGAAGGGATGTCTGTTGTCTGTGATGATGGAACTGGGGATGCCGTATCTGTAGATTAGATAATTGAGAATAAAAGAGGCAATTTGTTTTCCAGTTATAGTGGTCATTGAGACTACTTCAATCCATTTTGTAAAATACTCCATTGCAGTGATAATGAACTTGTGTCCATTTGAAGATGAAGGGTGTATTTTGCTTACTAAGTCAAGTCCCCATTGACAGAAAGGCCAAGATGTTGTAAATGGCTACAACTCTTGTGTTGGTGCATGGATAAGATTCCCATGGATTTGTCATTTTGGACATTTCCTTGTAAATTGATAAGAGTCTTTCTCCATTGTCGGCCAGTAATATCCCATTCTCAGAGGTTTTTTAGAAAGAGTAGGACCACTTGAATGTGTGCCACAGATACCTTTGTGAAGCTCATGTGAAGCAGAGTCAGATTCATTACGATCAAGGCAATGAAGAAGAGTACCATCTAGACCTTGACGGTAAAGAGTATCAGCAGTGAGGGTGTAACGAGTGGCTTGCCGGATAAAATTGCGTTTTTGGTTCCAAGATAGGTAAATGGGTAGGGTATTGGTTTTAAGATACTCATATATTATTCTATATAAAGGAGAGTATGAACCAGTTAAAGCATAGATAACATGGGATGCGGAATTGTCATAGGCTAGGGAAAACAATTGCTCTACTAGAAACTCATAATGGTTCTGTTGCTCTGGAATAGTAGTGAAGTGATAGTAGCCATTGCATCAGCTGCTCTATTGTCCAACCTTGGTATTTTCTTGAAGGTGATGTGTACAAAATATTGTTTGAAGTCATCCACCATTTGTTTGTATGGCAGCAACTTATCATGTTTTATCTGGTAGTCATTATTGATATGATTTATGACTAGTTGGGAATCTCCATAGACTTTCAGTTCCGTGATTCTCCATTCCATGACCATTTTGATTCTTGTGACTAGTGCCTCATACTTAGTAATGTTATTTGTGCATTGAAACATGAGTCTATATGATCTTGGTATGGTGTGTCCTTTGGGAGTGACAAATAGAATACCAACAACTGAACCATGTTGAGTGTAGGAGCCATTATAGTATAGTGTCCATTGTTTGGTGGTAATAGTAAGGACATCCCTAACTGGAAATTTGACCTCCATTGGTTGTTTATCTGGTAGTTGTGCTTCAGCCAATTAATCTGCAATTACTTATCCTTTGATAGCCCGACTCTCTATGTAGTGGATATCAAATTCACTGAGAATCATGACCCATTTAGCCAATCTGCCTATGAGAGATTTTTTGCTGAGTAAATACTTTAGAGGATCATTTTTTGCTACTAGCTTGATTGTGTGAGCTAGAGTGTAGTGTCAGAACTTTTGAGAAGCGAATACCACTGCTAAACAAGCCTTCTCAATGAATGTAGAATTCAACTCATATCCATTTAAAGATCTACTGATGTAATAGATAGCTTGTTCCTTGCCTTCTTTGTCTTGTTGTGCTAATAGTTCCCCTAATGATATGTTCATTGTTGATATGTAGAGAATAAGGGGCTCGCCTGCTATTGGGGTTACCAAAACTAGTGGGTTCATTAGATATTGCTTGATTTGATAGAATGATTCTACACATTTGGCTTCCCATCTAAATGGTACATTCTTGTGTAGCAAATGATTGAATGGTAGACTTTTATCTTCTAGTTGGGCGATGAATTGCCTGATTGATTGGAGCCGTCCTTGTAGAGATCTGAGTTGGATAATGTTCTTGGGAGGTGGCATTTCTATGATGGCCTATACGTTTGTTGGATCTACTTCAATGCCTTTTTCTAACATGATGTAGCCTAATAATTTGCCTGATGTTACCCTAAAGACACACTTCTTAGGGTTGAGCCTAACTTGGAATTTCTCCAATCTTTCAAAAAATTTCTCTAGTATGTCCAAATATACTGCCTAGGTAAATGACTTAGCCAGTAAACCATCCACATAGTCTTCCATGAAGGTATGCATCATATCATGAAATGTTATCATCATTGCTCATTGATAAGTTGTTCCAGCATTCTTTAAGACAAAAGGCATAAAATTCCAACAATACGTTCTCCAAGGATAGGTAAACACTATTTTATCTTGAACCTCTAGAGCTATCTTGATTTGATTATAGCCAGATAAACCATCCATTAATGATAGCATTGCATGGCCTACTGTGAGGTCTACAATTATGTCGATGCTGCGTAAAGGAAAGTCATCCTTTGGATAGGCTTTGTTAATATCCCTAAAATCTATACATATCCTGATGCTGCCATCTGGTTTTGAAACTGGTACAATGTTTGAAATCCATCCAGCATAGTCTATAGGTCAAATAAATCTAGTGTCTAATAATTTTTTTAGTTCAGCTTTGACCATGAGTGCTACATGCGAATTCATCTTTCTTAATTTTTGCTTAACTGGCTTAGCTCCTGGAGCAACAGATAAGTGATGCATGATTAACTGTGAATCAATCCTGAGCATATCTACATAGGACCAAGCAAAATTAATTTTCTTTTCTTTGAAGAACTTGATAAACTGGTTTTTCTTCCTCTGTCAGATATTCTGCTAGGTGTATGTTTTTGCTTGCTTCTGTTGTACCAATTTTGATTGATTGAGTGGGCTCAATCAATATGGGTGATCGCTCCTGATAGTGTTTAGGAAGAGTGTCAAGTCTCCCATCCTTAGGTGCCTTAAAAAGGTTTTCACCCTCAGATGCATCCTTTATTTTTACTTTTTTGTGATCTAGTGCTACAATTGATTGGTTTTCAAAAGTAGATCCTTTATTTCTTTCATTTTTGCGACTGAGAGACTTGGCACTCTCCTGATTATAGATGTCATTACATTGTTTGCTGGTAGAGTCTGTTTCTGGGTTGGCAGTACATAGGTAATGGATAATGGAATCATCATCTGGAAAAATCGGTATGTCATGGTTTTCAGGTTCATCCCAGTCTATGAGATCAAGAAAGACAAATGGCAAAGAGTCATTGGGTGGGTTGAGTTCAGCTACTGTAAGTTTCATGATGGAGGCATCGTCAAGGTTGGCTGGGATATTGAATAAGTTAATGATTTTGTTGAGGTCTTCGATGGTATCATCTTCCATATAGACTTTCTCGTAATGCCGCTGCTTGTTTTCTTTGGCGTCATAGATATTTTGTGAACCAAATTGAAGTAGTCTATACTCTGTGCCTTGTCCTTCTCGAGAAAGGGGTATATGACTAGTATTTTTAGGAATATCTTCAGTAATATTTGAACAACTGCCCCATTCATAGTCATTTGAATCAGTCTCAGAAGTGTTGTCCTAGATTATTTTAGTGCTATGGACAGGTATGTTGTAGGGTGAAAACAACTCCCTGATGATTGATACTAGTCTGATAGTTTTCTCTTATTCTGTATCAGACCCACCTTGTACTTTTTGCATTTGCTCATATACTATCTCTCCTTGGGGAGCAGTGATTTCCTCAAGGGATGATTCAGATTTGTTTGGAATAGGTTCTTGAATGTGATTTACTTCTACATATGATGCTTCTTCTCTTTGAATGGCTAATTCCTCTTGTTTCTTTTCTTTTTCCTGGTGCTCTCGTGCTTTCCTTATTGTTTTCATTGATTCATGTAGTCCCTCCTGCCATGAGTCCTCCTTGTATTTATTCTTTTCTTTCCACTGAGGTATTTGATACTTATTTGGTATCTATTTTGGGGGTAGAGTGTGTCGATAACCCACTCCTAAATGTCTCTAGAAAACTATGAAAGAGGATCTAATGGTTTTGTGATGCCTTCTTGATGCTTGACAATAGGTCCTTTGCCATTATACCCCATCCATTGCATGATTAGGTATCCCTTCCCATACTATTGTGTTGGTATAGAAACTTCCATAGTAGAAGCTTTGACTTCTTCTTCATTCTTGCATAGCCAGCTAAGGATGTCCTTTTCTTCTGATTCATGTGCTAGTGTGCCCAATTGGATAAATTTGCCATGAAACTCGGTAATGGGCTGTGTTTCTTGATGTGTTGATGCAGAAGGTTGTCCATGAGATTTTGGCGATGCTGGTAAGTTGGTTAGACACATGGGTTCAAAAGAGTATTCTCCCATGCCTTTCTCTTTGATTTTCATCTTCTATTTAAAATCCATGGATAAATATTTGAGATTTTCTTGATGATGATTCATTGCTAAATAATTTTGTTTTTCCCTGTTATGTGGAACTAAGCTATCTTGGGTTACCCCCATAGCATTACAATGTCGAAAGGGGTTATTATCTATAGATATAGAAATCTCCTGCCCATTATAAGGGAATTTAACACACTGGTGGTAAGTTGAGGGTACTACTAGCATTTCATGTATCCAAGGACGACCCAATAAAATATTATATGTGAGGTCTATGTCTAAGATTTGGCACATAATGTCCCTTTGTATTGGTCCTACCTGAATAGGTAAGATTACTATTCCCTTGGATGATATTTGTTCATCATCATATGCTTTGATGGTGATCTTTTTGTGTGGATCAATAGACTGCTCAGAGAAGCCTAATGCACAAGTAAGTTTTAAGGTACAGATATTGAGCCCAACTCCTCCATCTATTAATACTCTTTTAACTCGATGCTTGTAGACCAAGACTTCGATGTGAAGGGGAGTATTATGTGGATGGCTCAATGAGATATTATCTTACTTAGAAAAGGTGAGATGATGAGGCCATGTCATGTGAGCCACCATGGCTTGAAATTTTTCAATATCCAGATCTTGAGGTAGATTTATTTCCAATAGTGTTTGTTCCAAAATGTCTTTATGTTTTGGTGAAAGTTTTAATAACTCTAGTATGAATATTTGAGCAAAAATTCTATGCAGTTGACTTACCAAATCATATTGAGTCTTGGGGATAGTGGTTGATGTTGATGTATGTCCTTTCAAGACATATTTTTGAGCTCTGGTGGTTACATTGATCGATTCATGTTCACGTTTGTCCCTGATTTTGATGACATTTACTTGATTATCATCCATTGATATATGATTGATGGTGTTATTGTATATGTGATTGATGCGAGCTCCTTGTGTATCATTTGATTTAGAAGCTCCATCCTTGTTGTAATTTGGAAGAGGATTTTTAAAGGCGCCATGATCACCATTTGTTTTGAGACCATCGACCATTAAATCACCTCTATCAATCATGTCTTGAACAATGTTTTTAAGCCTCATGCAGTCATTTGTTTGATGCCCTTTGTTTCGATGGAAATCGTAGAAGTGTGAGTCATTCCACCAAGGTGGTTTGACCTGCGGTTTGAAATTGTTTAGAGTCGGTAATGTGATAATCTTGTTTGCTAGGAGTTCTCTGAATGCTGATTCCAATGATTGCCCCAATGGTGTGTAAATGTGTTTATTTGGAAAGTTGTTGTTGTTACCCCTCGAATTAGGATTAGGTCCTTGATTTGTGTTGTTGTTTTGGGTATTATTGGTATTGTTTGCATTTGAAGGTTCTGGGTTGGTATTGGGTACATAAGTGTTAGTGCCTTGGTTGGCACCCTTTTGATTCTTGGTAGCCTGAGGATTACTTGATAAAGCCGATACTGGTTGTTTGGACTTTATATCATTAGTATCATTTCCTCCTTGAACTCCAGTGTTTTTGTTTCTAGTATAGAACTTGGATTTGTCTAAGTTGTTGTTGTTGCTCTGGTTATTGTAATGAGAGTTGGATGAATTAGTTCCTTCTTTAAAGAACTTCAATGTTCCTTTCTTGATACATGCCTCCTCTACTTGGATTCCATTTTCAATTAATTTGGCAAAAGATGGTATGCATTGGAGCTTGATTATGTAACTCATCTCACTATTAAGATTGTTGATGAAAATTTCCATCTTTTCTTTTTCAGGCACATCTCGAGCATATATTGAAACCATCTATCTCCAACGTTGAAGAAATACCATGAATGTTTCATTATTTTTCTGGTTGTTATTAAAGACATCTAGCATGGTGATTGCATGTTGAATATTGTAGGAGTATTGAGTGATTAATTTGTTGACTAACTCATCAAAAGATTTGACAGGAGGTGTGAGTTGGGATAACCACTCCATTGTTTGTCCACCCAAGATTCTTGGGAATAGCCTCATCAAATAGGTGTCATCATGGGTAAATTCAAGGCTCATGGTAAAAAACTACTGAACATGATTGCGAGGATTGCTCTTACCATCATATTTGTCAAATTTGGGAATATCTAAATTTGGGGGAAAATGTATCATGTTTAACCTTCTATCAAAAGGGTAAGGACAAATTTCGTTTAAGGAGTATCACACTGTTGTCCCTTGTTTCATGTCCTACATTTGTCTTTGCAGCATTTGTATTTGTTGTGTGAGAGAAACCAAGGGTGGATTTTCTTGCCGAGGGAAGAGTTCTTTCGTCTCATTATCCCTAGTTTGAGTATGTGTGTGCTCTGGTATGTTTTGTTCCGGTATGTTTTTTTCAGGGTCACGTGCTTCCTCTTCTCTTTGTTGTTCTTGATAAGTATAATTTTGAGACCTTGTTCTAAAGACGTCAGTATCGAAGTCTTCAGGGAGCCTAACTCCTTTGCTTGTTAGTATGAGTAGGTATTTTCTTTGTCAGCCTCTATGAGTTTTTCCACAAGTTTTTGAAATGAAGCACTTTCTTGACATTCTTGGAGGAGCTCCTCAAAATTTTTTGTGTCTTCTAGATTTGGTTATTCAAAAGGATTTGATAATCTTTGACCCATACTGGACTCTAGTTGTGGTTCATTTGGCTTGTTTCATTGAGAGCAAGTGACAGTGGGCATCTAGTAGAAAATTTCTGAGACAAAGGGGATGAATTCCTCTTCTGTGTTTTGCTTGGTGGTTGGTGGTTCAAATCAAGGTATGTTGTAAGTGATGCAAACTTCTGGGAAGAAAGCTGGATTTATCTTTCCTCCTCGATTTAGGTATTGGCTGAATGTTGATTTTTGGCAAAAGGCTCTACTTCTCAATGGATCTTCATCAAATTCATTTGACTTGTCTTGAAGATATAAGTGCATATGATGGAGAAATGTGAGATGAGATTTGAAGATTTGGCAATTGATGTAGAGAAATATATTCTTTTTAGCAAGTTTCTGGGAACTAGGTTGTCATTTTTTTAACTTAGTGTTGGGATGAAGACATTTTCTTCTCAAAATATGAGGAGTGGTCATACACAGGTGATCAATGGTTTCCTTTGATTTGTTTGGATTATGATACTTTTTTTGAAAACTTAAGTCTACTTTTATCAAATGAAGGTTCAGATGCCCCTTCACAACAATGTGTCAAATGATATGGAATAAGAGTTTTCCCAATATAGAAACTTGATTTGACAACTTAGGTTTAAACTAGGTATGTTTGATGATGGAATCCGTTAGATGATGGACCTTTTGATCAACGTGATGATGTAACCCGATTTTGATAGGAAAAAGTGTTATCTTTAGCTAGTTTTGGAATTGCCAACTTTTTTTGTAAGATTGACTTGTTTGATTTGGAAATGATTTCTCTGGTGTTTTTGATTTGATTTCTTATGACCATGTTCAATATTGGACCTGAAAGGATACTCAAGAAGTTTTGATAAATTTTTTCAGAAAGGTTTGTTTTGCTTTCTAGTTTTTTGAGTTTTTGACCATGTGCTAAGCCAGAGACTAGATGTGCTAAAGAATGATCCCAATGCACTAAAGAAAGACCCAGATGTGCTAAGCTTCCTTTGATATGCGCTAACTTGGACTGTTTGATTTTGACTGGTCTGGATGGATTATGTGCTAATATGTTCCAATTATGCACTATTGTTTGAGCTAAAAGTGCTATTATATGTCTTTAATGCACTAAACTGGTGTCTGAATGCGCTAATATATCCGTAAGAAGCGCTACTATTTAGCTATCAAATTTTCTACTAATTTATGCTCTGTTTCTCAGAATGGATACGCTATGTTTAAACTTGAACATGCTAAGTTTTGCTTTAGATGCGCTAGGATGTTGTTTTTATGTGCTAAACTGCCTTGTTTGTTTTGATTTGCTGGTTTTCATGGAAGTTTTAACACTTTTTTAATCGTGATAGATGATTTTCTGAAGTATGAAATGCAAACAAAACATGAAAAAGACAACCGCTTTTGCCTATTCTACACAAAGAGTGTATGTTCTACGAGGATGTGTTCAAATCCCCAATGTTTTCATAGGTTTGGATATAAATAATATAATTCAATCAGGCTCTTTATTCAAGGATCATCAACAATATCATAGCCCACTAGTCTTGATGCTTCGTCAGCTCAGACAGTCATGTCACCCCCTAGAGGGTGCCCATTTTTTTGCCTTTTGCCAGAAATTAACCCAAAGTGAATTGCTTTATAATCGAGTAGCTATCTTGGGAGATATATGGTGAGTAATCTTGGGGGAGGATTCTTCCCCATCCTTGCACTATGATATTGCCAATGTTTGGATACTGACTTAGCTCATGGTCTCTATTTCTAAGGTTCGTAATCAAGCTCCCTATTCGAGCATCAGTGATAAACACCCTTAGGAGGCTTCCCAACCTTTAGATCAAAGACTTTACGTATCGTAAAGATACTCGAGGAAGGCTAATCACTGTGTGAAACCATTGAAAGGGAATTTTGTCACCCTTCACTTTTGATTCTAGTGGGTTGGAACAATTGGCGATAAAGTCATTTCCCACTTAGGTCATTCCCGTCACACCGGCCATAAAAGGCTTTAAGATTTTTTAGTTCCTTGGTAGTGCAGGCCTGCCAAAGGACTTAAATGCTTGAAATGAAGAAAGCATAAGAGTGGTTTGGCTTTTTTATCACCTAGTTAAGGGGAGAGCATATACCTTCCACTTTCGAGACAAGGCAAAGAATCTTCTTTTTAACCTTTAAAGCAATGATTTTGCTAACTTCTATTTGGAGATGTTGCTCCAAAAAGTATGGTGTTATTTTTAGCTCCCAAATCAATCATTTTCTAAGCTAAGTAGTAAAATCCTAGTCAACAAAGCAAAGTGTTTGGGTTGGTCAACAAAATGAAATCGATAAAGGGGAAGGACTTCCCTCTTTTGGTTTGTCTCAAAAACTCTTGGAAAATGAGGTTCTTTATCTAGCAAAGTAAAGTGAATCCTTTTAAAAATGAAAGGATGGTGAGGTTCTTTTTAAAACATTTGAAAAAGTAAAGTTTGTTTTGTTCTTTTTATAGCTTCCAAAATGAAGTGTTTTCTTCCTAAAAAAGCAAGAAAATGGTTTTTATTTGTTGTTCTTTTTATGTACCCCAAAATGAAAGGTGAGTTCAATTTTACTCAACAAGGAAATGAAGAAAATTTAATATAACTAACTTAAGAAAGTTAGAAATACAAAATTAAACTCCAAGACTAAAACTTTAGTAAAAGAAAAACAATCTCCCAAACCTTGCAAAGAAATTGTTAGTTACCTGTAGTAAAACCAATTAGCAATCAAAAAATTTCTTTTTGTGGACTTCTACAAGTCTAATTTAAGCCTTTGTTACAATTTTTCTTTCTACTTATGTCTTCTATGTGCTACAGAATAAGACGGATGTGCTAGCCGAATGCCTAGATGTGCTAAGATGTTGTCTAGATGTGCTAGATTAATGTACTAAAGTGTCACGGCCTACAAGAAATAACATAAATGCTATGTGTTAAAGTTAAGTCTTTACGCACTAAAAGATGGTTTCAAAGCGCTAAACAGTACGCTAGATGTGCCAAAGAACTAAACGGATCCACTAGAGGATTCTCTCCACACGTTGATTTAAGTTTTCCGCGTACCTGCAAAGTTAATCTTGCATAAAAAATAATTTGATAAATGGGGTTACAACCCACGGTGGGCACCAGAAATGTATGTGGGAAAAGCAACTTGATGAAACTAAAATTACAAAATTGGGACTAGCCCACACACTAATGGGACTCTTGGTGCAAGTTATGGAGCTGTTTGGAATTGCTCAACTTCCAAAGGGATGTTCCATTGTTCTATATCTCACAAGACCCCTTAAGCCAATGCCTTTACTCTCAGATCACTGAGCAAAGTGACTTAGGGATGACAATCATGAGAATAAGGGATGTTTGAGATTAATCTAACATGAATGCAATCCTAAATATGCATGATATTAATAAATATGAATTAAACTAGTATGCATATGATGATAAGCTAAAAAGATTAGTAAAAGAACTATCCTAACATGATATACTAGCTTAATATGATTATTATGATAAAGAGAAATACTTCTAAAATGCTTATTAGATTATTTCTATTCAAAGAGGGATTGAAATGCTTGATAAAAATGAGTATGTGTGATATTAAAGACTTGGATCCTAAAATGGAGGAAAGAGAGCTCTTTTTATAGGAAAACTAGGGCAATGGATGGTGAAGATTGGATGATCTTATCAAGGGCTAGGATTGAAAGTTATCAATCCATGCACTCAATTTTCCCGAATGAAATGGTGACAATTGTCAACAAGAGATAGCTTGAGAGGAGATGTAAGAAGCATTAAATGCTTGATAAGACCTCATGGGTACCTTAGAAGGCAAGGATTAAGGTTAGGTTAAGAAAACCCATTGGATAAAGCTTTTACCCAAAGGATAAACTTTTGTGCAAAGGTTAAAGGAATAACCATGGTCCAAGCAATGAATGCTTGATAACACCCCTGGGTTAGATGAGGGTTGAGTTAGGCAAAAAGTCTCCAACCATGTAAGAAGGTTGAGTTAAGCTTTAATTGTTATGTAAGAGGCTTAAATGGTTCACTTGTTGAGGACATAAAGCCTTCAATGGTTATTGAAGACTTTAAGGGTTTGAGAAGTGACTTCCCTTTGTTTAGGGATGTGACAATGTTTAGTAGATGGGTTAGGCTAATTTGGAAGGGTTTAGAAGAATTTAGAAAGGGTTTAGAGAGGCAAGTTGGAGATGTAGGAAAATGCAAGTGGATGGAGGGTAATTTTAATTAAAATAAATTGCTTTATTTCAACAAAATAGATGCAAGTGGAGGATTTAAATAAATTATATTTATTTATTTGAAGTGAACAATTTACTTAAATGTAAATTTAATTAAAAAGAGTAGAAAGGGGATTTAATTAAATAATGTAATTTATTTAAATAAATGATTTGAAAGGTCTAGATGAATTTAATTAAATAAATTAAATAACTTATTTAATCAAATAGATTAATGTGGATGATTTAATTAAACTAAATTTAATTAAATAGAGGAATGAGAATAAAATGAACATTAAATATTCATTTAGGAAAGTGGCCATTTTTATACGTCTACATAAGGAAACAATCTTTCATTTACAACCAATTATATCTGGCAAAAAAACAATCTTTCATTGACAAACAAATATATATCCAAAAGAGAGCAATCTTTCAATTCTATCCTTTCAAGTAAATCAAAGACAAGAATTAAATTAAGAAGGTGTAACACATGTATGTATGTATGTTTACATATAAATGAATAGAATATGAGTACACATTCTTTCTTCAAATATGATATTAAATTTGACACTAACATGTGTTTTCTATGATTTACGAATTCAACTATCTAAATTCGGTATTTTTTCTACAACGAGTATTAAGTAAGATGGTATTTCATAATGCATATACCTATATGGCTTCTTCAAAGAAAATTTCAAAATAAATTATCATGTCTGCTAATTCATAAACTAATTCAAAGTTTAACTCTTTCTTCATTAGTGATCTAAAATAAACAATTCTCAAGATAATTCTAATCTTATTCTATAAATATATAATAAATTATTGCTCGATTAAGAGCCTACCTCTGAAATTCGATGCCAAAACTGTGGTGTTCAACACTAATTCTTCTTCTAAATTTGACCGCAACACTTGTAGGTTTCAAATGCTCTTCTTTCTCTATGTTTTATAATTCGTTTTGTTGTGTTCTTTTCATCTCCATTCTCAGTTCTATCATCTTAATTCTTTATTCTATCATCTCTATTCTCGATTTTTTCATCTATATTTTCTACATATTTCTCCCTCGTATTTTCCTTCAAAACCAATAGTCTATATATAATGATGAAATCTATACTAATTCCTATTTTTGAGCCAATCTCTCATAGTGGTGGACTGATTTATTGGTATCTAAGTGACACAACACATTCTTTAACTGCAACATCACAATACTAAATGGTTTCAAAAACTTATGTGTTCTCCATGCAATGATATTCATTATCTACTACGTGACACCAAACGGCTCAAGTTGTTAAGTTCATTATTACTGGTGTTATTATGTGGCTAGGCAATTGCTTAGTCAATATTTCTATTGACTCCCACTACTATCAATGCAATTTGTTAGCTTCCCATACACCACCATTGGTATGCAAATTAGTTTGCATTCCATGCGATACTTATTCTAACGATTTTCAGCCATGTCAATCAGTTCATATTCAACTTGAACTCTAAGTTTTGTTTGCACCGTGGTCGACTAATACTGATTTCGCTATGCAATAGTTTTAGTCTCTATGATTCCAAGTAGACTTCCCATATATCATGCATGTTTTGTCGACTATGACTTGCAGTGATAACTCGCCACTACATCAGATAGATTGCTTTCAAATAAGTCGCTTTCATGCATATATTTATATTTATATATGGGTGAACTCACAATAATGGTTCCCACTTTTTTGCCACTTTTGACACTGAGATCTACATTTTTAAAATAATCTTCAACTTCCGAGAACTATAACTTTTAAACTATTAAAAATTTGAAGATGATGTAAATTAGTGATTTCTAGCATTTTGTTTGTAGATTCTATATACATTTTTTTCAAATTTTTTTGAAAGATTTTTTAAAAAATTTTCCATCTCCCTCGAAAAGTAGTTTTTCACAACAAACTACATTTTTTAAGAGTGATGTGCCTCCCGAAACGCATAACTTTTTTTCTATAAATGATAAAAAGTCAATTCTTTCGAATTTTGGTTTGTAACATCAATATCCAGGGCTTGCATTTGGTTTTATAGTGATATGTTCAATATTTTTCATTTTATAAAGTTTTGAAGTCCGACTAGTCATAATTCAAACATAGGTTTACGTTTGAACACATAACTTGTTCTATATTAATCGAAATTCAATTTATTTATTTTTGGTAGAAAGAAGACATCAATACCAAGGGCATAGATATTTTTTAGAATTTTTTTGAATTAGTTTCTTATTTTTTCCAATGCATTGAACAGAGAAGTTCATGTTCGGTGAAAAACCAATTTTTAATAAAATTAAAAGATCAAGAACATAATATATTCAAAATATAACAAAATTATATTCGTTGGAAAGATTGCTTCGAGTACTACCATCTAATATTTTTGGGTTATCAAGATTATTTCATTCGTGTATTGAACCAGAGCTCCGAAGTCATTAATTCTTCAGAACTCTGAAATTTTTTGGGAGAAACTTCTAATTTTGGGGTTTTGATCGAACACGTGTTCGATCGGATTGGGTTCGCTCGAACCAAAAGGGGTTCGCTCGAACCAAAAGGGGTTCGAGTGAACCCCCATTCGCTCGAACCGGTGAGCTATATTTTGGCACGCACATTTTTGTAACTGCCATGTTCGAGCGAACCCAACAATTTTTAACTGTCGGCTTTCGTTCGAACTTGGGCCGACTCATTTTTCATTTTTTTTTTCATTTGTGGAATCGTATAAATGTCCATAATTTTTTTTCGCTTTTTATCACTCAAATGATTAAAATAATTTGCATTTTTGGATGAGAGAAGATATTTGAAAATTATTTTGAAGGCAAATAATTTGAAGGTTTTTTGTAAAAGCATGGGGAACAAGAAGAGAAGGCAAAATAAGACTTCAAGGAATTATTCTCCCGAAACGGAAGAAAGATATCGAGAACAAAGAAGACAAAGATATCATGATGCAAGTATGTATTTTTAATTTTATTTCTATTTAATTTAATATGTATTACGTATCAATTAATTAGAATTCAATATTTTTTATCTAATATTTTTAATAGGATTAAAAATAATTTTGTTTTAATTGGAAAACATAACTAATTTGAGATAATACATGTGTATTTGCAAATTTCAAATTCCATCAACTTGCTTGTTGTGTAATTGCATTTTTCTCCTATATAATTAAGTTCATTTATAATAGATAAGACCTATTAAGTCATAAAATTAATAAGACCTATTATGTCATAATTTTTAGGTTCTAAATTATATATATTGAATATTTAATCTACATGTACAAGTAATTTCATGTGATAGGTCCTTTAATATCACATAATATATTTGTCTTAAGGGTAGTTAAGTATATTAATTTTGTGAAATGTTTTTTCAAATGTGGTCATATTGATTTTAATAATAAGGCCTATTAGGACTATTAAATTGATTATAGTTCTTAAATGTGACATAAATTTATAACCTATTAAACATGTTGAATCATTTAGGTGAACTATTTATATTCAACTTCACGTACATGCAAAAACATTTCAGATTAGGAGGTCTATTATGCAATAATAGGTCTTAAATATACACACATGTGACAAATTATAGTCCACTTACATTATGGTCCATAACAAATTAATATGAGGTCACCTAAGTTATCGTATGCATGCATCAAAATATTTGTACTTTTAATTTTCAAAATTGGAATTTCTAATTTATCAAAATTTTATTTTATGTGTTAAATTAGTGCTCAAAATTAGAGATTGAACTTTAATCCTAACTTGAGAACAAATTGAACTTTAAACTTAAACAGGTAATTTAATTAGAGTTATAACAATAAGGTCCTAAAAGTATTTAAATTTAATAAACCAAATTGAATGGGCTAATTTTAACATGTAAATCTTTAAGCCAAATTCACCCCTATTCTTAATCCTAATTGAATAATCTCTGATTAATTCAAGAACCTTACACAAACTCTTAAATTATGTGTAGAACGGGCAAATGAACCTCTTGAAGAACATAATATAGTTGATGAACATAGGGAGGAGATTGTCCAAGTTGAACCAATGGAGACCTTTGAAGGAGAGGGGTCAGGCTCCTTACCTCCTACCACTGATATGGATGAGCATATTGTGGATCTAGCTAAACAGGTGAAGATAAATATTTCTTATAAAAATTTAGATCATTTACTTGAAATGGATGTGGATGAGTTGATATGTCTCAGTGAAGAACCTAGACATACTAAAAGGAGGTCAATGAATAAAAGTGCAAAAGAAATAATGTCACATTTCAACAATCTTGATACTACACTAGAAAAAGCTCAATTGTTATCAATTGTACTTACTCATAAAGACTTAATAGATCCAATGAAATTGTTGGGTATAGATACAACAAATCAAAAGAGGAAATCTTCTCAGCTACAAAAATCTATTTTTGATAATGTTAAGAAAGGTTTGGTGAACATTGGTAAAAAATCTCGAAAACTAGATAAGACCATTTCAAGAAGAGTGATGTTGACATCTTTAGTAAATGAAAGATTGCCTCAAAAAAGACAAATCTCTTCACTGTCATCTGAGTTTGGTTTTAGTAGAAGGACAATATCTAAATATGTTAAAAGGAGAAAGATTTTGGATGATACTACCTCAGAAGGGAATTGGGCAATTATGTGTAGAGCTCCTCGTTCTAATAGAATTGAAGATGTTGTTAGGAACTTTGTGACAAGTTTTTGGAATGATAATACTCGCCCTTCATCAAATAGTAGAGATGTTATCAAGCAAAGGATTGGTCCTGATCGTTATGATCTCCATGTAAAACATTGGATAGACACAACAAAACATGAATTGTATGTATTGTTTACTAAAACAAACCCTCATATAAAGATTGGACAAACCATGTTTGAACGGTTAAGGCCATATTATGTGAAGTTAAACAAAGTTTTTGAAACTTGTTGTTGTCGTTATCACATTGAATTTGACTTGTACTATCAGGTGTTTCAAAAGATTAGAGAAGATAATGATGGTTATGAAAATTCTCCTCCTAAACGAACAAGTCAATTCATAGCATCCATCTTATGTGATAAATCAGATGATAATGCAACCGGTCAAATAAATTGCATAAGAGGAATTTGTGGAACATGCGGGGACTTGGCTAAATTGCCTTTGAGAGATGAAGATACTGACATGAGGAAGATGGTAAATTACAAGAGTTATAAGTACAAAAAAATTGAAACAAAATTTGGAAAGGAATCTACAAGACTAGATTATGTAGAAGAGGAAATACCTATTGGAACATTTATGGAAAATTTTCGTAAGTTGATAAAACCATACATATGCCATGGTTTTTTTGCCAAGTGGCAAGCAGAACAATTTAAAAGATTAAGAGACACTTTCCCACTTGGAACTATTTTATCTGTAGTTGACTTCGCAGAGAATTACTCTTTTGTGCATCAAAAAGAGATTCAATCAGAGTATTATTTTTCAAAGCAAATCACTATTTTTGTGCATGTGTGTTATCGACATGCACAGATGAATTTAGATGGTGTTGATAGTACATTTGAAAATCGTGTCATTAAGAAAGAGTACCACTTCTATATCAGTGATGATAAGGAGCATGACACACTTTTTGTACAACATTGCTTTAAGAAGTTTTTTGAATATTTGAAAGATAGAGGCATAACAATAGTTAAACATTTTGTTTGGTCTGATGGATGTGCGGCACAATTCAAATCTTCGAGGCCATTTTATGCACTATGTAGATATCATCGAAATGACAAAATACCACATGTTTGGAGTTTTTTTGAGAGTGGTCATGGAAAGGGTGAACATGATGGTGCAGGAGCTTGTATCAAACGTGCTCTAAGAAAGCATCAAATAAAGTACACAGGAGAACGTATAGAAAATGCACATGATGTTGTTGAATGGTGTAAGAAACACTTTGAGCAACCTAATTTTCCTGGGGAATCATCATCAAGAACATATAAGCCCATTCCATATAGAGTGTTTTGGGAGATAACCGGTACGTGTTCTCTTTTAGTATTTTATTTAATTTTTTTTAATTTAACAACTTGATATACATGTACATTCTTGTACACATGTACATTTTATAGATGTGGATAGAAAATCAATGCATGGATGCAAGAGTGTGGAGAGGACAAGATCTTTGCATTGTGTCATGAGTACAGATAATCGCCCATGGACATTATACACTAGAGATTATTCATGTTTTTGTTCTGAATGCATTTTCAAAAACTATGTTGATTGCAAGAACCAAGAGCTTGGATATGTTAGTGAATGGAAAATGGTGCCACTAGATGTTTCTGACACATACGAGGATTCAAATGAGGATGAAAACTTTGAAGACATTCCTTTGATTTCTGGTGATTACGATCATATTTCAGGATTGATTAAAAAAGGTATGTATGTACATGACGTACACATGTAAACATTTCCTTAAAAATGACATATAACTTAGAATTTATTTAACTTGTGTCAAATTGCAGGAGATATTTTGCAGTCATAGCAGAAGATGGAAATATAGAAGGTGTTAGTTATTATTTATTGTGTTGCACAGAAGAGAGAAAGAAGTTATCAAAATCTGAGATGAGTGATGGAATGTCATTTCCCATAGGTTTGAGTTCTGATTTGAATATGTACATACATACAAATCGCTTGTGTGAAAATTTTAATTTCTCACGTTTCTTATATACATGTACATGCAGGATCAGTTGTAGTGCAAGGGACATATTTCAAACAAGTTAAAATTGTTCAACATGGGATTCATTTCATTGAATACCAAATTGATAACAAGGTATATCAGTATAGTCACTTGGTCATTGCTGTTGGCCTAATTCTTCAAACAATTCCACGTCGAGGGCGGTCTCAAAAGTGGAGACTAGATAGTGAAGATCATGACAAAATATTAAGTGTTATTGAAGAGCGTTGTGAACCACTTGATGTGGTATGAACTATATATACATTTAGTAATCCACATGAATTGAATTTTAATGTACAAGTTCAAGATAAATTCTAGATCTCAAGTAACTTGTTTTGAAACTATTTAGGATAAATATTTTTTAAGTTTATTTATACATTATATCAAATTAGGATGTATTTAAATGTGCACGTTTAATTGTATGTAATTGTATTTGTATTTAATTAAAAAACGTATATTTAAATTAGAATGTAATATGTACATTTGTAAAATTGATATATTTAATATGGAATTAGGACATGTACATGTTGTGAACTATTTAATTACAATATACATACCTAGAAGCTCACATACCTACAAATATACATACCTATGTAATATACATGTACTGGATGTGAACTATTCAATACATGACCTATTAAGTTTAGTTTGTTCATTTCATACATACTCTTTTGTTTGAAAATCAAACATGTATAATTGAATACATAATCTTTTGTTTGAAAATCAAACATGTATTTAAATCTAATCTAATCAAACATGTATAAATCTAATATAATCAAACATGTATAATAGATGATCAAACACAAACCAAGTATACAGAATAATCTAGAGTCTAAACAAGTCATTGTACATGCATGAAATATACAATCTAATCAAACATGTATTTAAATCTAATCTAATCAAACATGTATAAATCTAATATAATCAAACATGTATAATAGATGATCAAACACAAACCAGGTATAAAGTATAATCTAGAGTCTAAACAAGTCGTTGTACATGCATGAAATATACAATCTAATCAATCATGTATTTAAATCTAATTTAATCAAACATCATGTACATAAATCTAGAATATAATCAAACATGTATAAATATAATATAATCAAACATGTATAAATATAATATAATCAAACATGTATAAAACTTATAACATGTATAATCTATAGTCTAAACTCCATGTATAAAGTATAATCTAGAGTCAAACACAAACCAGGTATAAAGTATAATCTAGAGTCTAAACTCCATGTATAAAGTATAAAGTATAATCCAGAGTCAAACATAAACCAGGTATAAAGTATAATCTAGAGTCTAAACTCCATGTACGTACATGAATATATATAATATGAAAGTATATAAAAAGATAAATGTAAATGAGCTATAAAATCTGGAGCAAATCAACAGGGATCATCATGTCGGCTATGAACTGAGCGACCATCTGAGGGGGAGTCCTGCAAAAGTAGAATTTATTTAAATATTAAATATAATATATATATCTCTCTAGACGTGCATGTACATCAAATATATATATATACCAAAAACCATAACTAACCTGTACACTAACAGCATCTAAAGAATCTCTCCTACGCACATGCTCAGAGCTCAAGGAAGGAGTGACATGAGCTAACTGTCAATTTAAGGATTAGTCCACAATAAATTTAAATGATCTACAAATTAAAACTTAGAACTCTAGATTATTTATTAAACATGAGATCTATATATATAGATTTATCAGGTACAAATTTGCAATGTATGTATACATATCTTCTAAAATTTTAAATGCACATGTACATGTACATACCTGTGTATCACCTGGAGTAGGCTGTATAGTCTGATCCTGTCCCGTGATCATATCAACAACATCACTCATGCCAGCATATCTTTCTCTAGCTATACGTATCACTGAGGAGTGCAAGGGGCTAACTAGATGAGTGGGCATCGTGGATGAAGTGTCTGACTGTAGTAGCATGTCCATAAATCCAGTATGGCTCAAATCTCTCAGCTGATCCTCAAATGAGTCCAAACCCTCATCTATGATATGTACCTAATCAGCTCGTATCTCCTCACATGAATCCAACCGGCCCTCATCTGTGATATGGAGCTCATCAGCTCGTAGCTCCTCCTCTGCAGCAACAGAGTGATCTGTAGGTGGGTCAGTGCCTGGAGCATGCATAGAGTGATGAGAATGCTGTGACTGCCTCGGGGTATGCGTCGATGCTGCTGTAGCCTAAACATCTCTGAGAATCTCCTCTCTAACATCACCCAATGGTATCCCAAGTTGAGATGAAATAAAACTATAAGCATGTAGTAGGTCCTCGACTAAATACTGCAACATCTGTACATGTCTACTACCTTTGACTATAGCTGCTACCTCATCTGGGGAGGGGATGCCAGCAAAAATATACCGATCATCTGAATATGAAGCCCCCCCATGACTAGAAGATGCATGATCTATGGATGATCACGAACGTGGTCGACTCATCATATATCTGCCCACCCTGTCAGAAGATATGGTGGCTGCTGCTGATGCAATATGTCCAATCCTATCAATTGCTTCTCTTTGAGAAGCAATCACAACGTGATCTGCTATGGGTGCCATGGCTGGGACTACTGCAGGAAATCTCTGGCCAACAAGGTCACTGTGTCTAGGCGGAGCTCTATCACGCCTACGATATGCATCTCTATCAGCAATCCTGCCCCTCCCCTGTCCATAATATCCTGGAATATCAAGGTAGTTTGGTTTCATCTGACAATGAACCTCAGCAAATACCTGTTGTGCAAAGTATAATGGAATCTGGTCGTTATTAGGATAACGACCATGGGCTGCTAAGAATCGTGGGTAAACCAGTGATGCAACCTGTGGGTCGATACATTTGGTAACCTGATATCCCCTCACCTTACTCTTCTCCTGATATTGTGGGAAGCATCTCTCCTTGATGGTCTCCTTCGAGACCACCCCCACCACATCAGCAAAAGAATGAGGACCCCTCACCTCACTCCTCAACTGTCTATATATATCCTCTATAACCTCAGGTGAGAATGAGGTATGAGATACTAAGTGGTCCCTCAATGTCTGCAAACTGTCAAAAATGGACGTGCACGTACTCTTGTACACGCCATCAGTACGAGGGTCATCTAGTATGGCCCTCAACCTATGCAACTCTCGATCATTGTAATGAAAAATAGTAGCAATGTCGGGCAAGGGGGGATCCTGGTGTGGAGGATCCTGCTGTGGTGGCTCCTGATGTGGAGCCTGCGCAGGTGGATCCTGATCAGGAGCCTGCGAAGGTGGATCCTGATTAGGAGCCTCCAAAGGTGGATCCTGATCAGGAGCCTGCGAAGGTATATCCTGGGATGCCATCTATCTAGGTACATCTCATAAAGTTAAAATAAATACGTAAGCAGAGAGAGAGAGATCATTTTCATGAGAGAGAGAGAGATATCATTTTCATGAGAGAGAGAGAGAGAGAGAGAGAGAGAGAGATTATATACATATAAATCTTCATGACAGAGAGAGAGATCATATTCATTTTCAAAAAATACATTTAAAAATTTCAAATATTTCAGTGAGAGAGAGAGAGAACATATATTTCAGATCTAGAGATAACATATATTTCAGAGAGATAGAGAGATCTAATGTACATGTACATATTTAAATCTTTGACATACATAAAAAATTCAAGAATAGAGAGATCTAACACGTCATATGTATGTTAGGACACTATATTATCCTACGGGGAATGTCATATGTACAGTAGGATGTTATAAGGGGTCATATGTGGGTCTAACCACATATGACCCCTTAGGACACTATATGATCCTAAGGGGAATGTCATATGTATAGTAGGATGTTATAAGGGGTCATATGTGGGTCTAACCACATATGACCCCTTAGGACACTATATGATCCTAAGGGGAATGTCATATGTACAGTAGGATGTTATAAGGGGTCACGCATGTGTTAATGCATGTTGACCCCTTAGGACCACATACGACCCCTTAAGATAGTATGTGATGGACTAAGGGGTATGTCGTTCACACTAGGATTCTATAAGGGGTCACGCATGTGTTAATGCATGCGTGAGCCCTTAGGACCACATTTTCAACCCCTTAGGACACATAGGAAATTTCATATGTACAGTAGGATGTTATTAGGGGTCATATGTGACCTACTAAGGGGTCACGTATGTGTCAATGCATGCGTGGCCCCTTAGGACCACATATGACCCCTTAAGACGCTATGTGATGAACTAAGGGGTATGTCGTTCACATGAGGATTTTATAAGGGGTCATATGTGGTTATAGGATTTTATAAGGGGTCATATGTGGGTCTAACCACATATGACCCCTTAGGACACTATATGATCCTAAGGGGAATGTCATATGTACAGTAGGATGTTATAAGGGGTCACGCATGTGTTAATGCATGTTGACCCCTTAGGACCACATACAACCCCTTAAGATAGTATGTGATGGACTAAGGGGTATGTCGTTCACACTAGGATTCTATAAGGGGTCACGCATGTGTTAATGCATGCGTGAGCCCTTAGGACCACATATTCAACCCCTTAGGACACATAGGAAATTTCATATGTACAGTAGGATGTTATTAGGGCTCATATGTGACCTACTAAGGGGTCACGTATGTGTCAATGCATGCATGGCCCCTTAGGACCACATATGACCCCTTAAGATGCTATGTGATGAACTAAGGGGTATGTCGTTCACACGAGGATTTTATAAGGGGTCATATGTGGTTATAGGATTTTATAAGGGGTCATATGTGGGTATAATCACATATGACCCCTTAGGACACTATATGATCCTAAGGGGAATGTCATATGTATAGTAGGATGTTATAAGGGGTCATGCATGTGTTAATGCATGTTGACCCCTTAGGACCACATACGACCCCTTAAGATAGTATGTGATGGACTAAGGGGTATGTCGTTCACACTAGGATTCTATAAGGGGTCATGCATGTGTTAATGCATGCGTGAGCCCTTAGGACCACATATTCAGCCCCTTAGGACACATAGGAAATTTCATATGTACAGTAGGATGTTATTAGGGGTCATATGTGACCTACTAAGGGGTCACATATGTGTCAATGCATGCGTGGCCCCTTAGGACCACATATGACCCCTTAAGACGCTATGTGATGAACTAAGGGGTATGTCATTCACACTAGGATTTTATAAGGGGTCATATGTGGGTCTAACCACATATGACCCCTTAGGACACTATATGATCCTAAGGGGAATGTCATATGTACAGTAGGATGTTATAAGGGGTCACGCATGTGTTAATGCATGTTGACCCCTTAGGACCACATACGACCCCTTAAGATAGTATGTGATGGACTAAGGGGTATGTCGTTCACACTAGGATTCTATAAGGGGTCACGCATGTGTTAATGCATGCGTGAGCCCTTAGGACCACATATTCAACCCTTTAGGACACATAGAAAATTTCATATGTACAGTAGGATGTTATTAGGGGTCATATGTGACCTACTAAGGGGTCACGTATGTGTCAATGCATGCGTGGCCCCTTAGGACCACATATGACCCCTTAAGATGCTATGTGATGAACTAAGGGGTATGTCGTTCACACTAGGATTTTATAAGGGGTCATATGTGGTTATAGGATTTTATAAGGGGTCATATGTGGGTCTAACCACATATGACCCCTTAGGACACTATATGATCCTAAGGGGAATGTCATATGTACAATAGGATGTTATAAGGGGTCACGCATGTGTTAATGCATGTTGACCCCTTAGGACCACATACGACCCCTTAAGATAGTATGTGATGGACTAAGGGGTATGTCGTTCACACTAGGATTCTATAAGGGGTCACGCATGTGTTAATGCATGCGTGAGCCCTTAGGACCACATATTCAACCCCTTAGGACACATAGGAAATGTCATATGTACAGTAGGATGTTATTAGGGGTCATATGTGACCTACTAAGGGGTCACGTATGTGTCAATGCATGCGTGGCCCCTAGGACCACATACGACCCTTAAGACGCTATGTGATGAACTAAAGGGTATGTCATTCACACTAGGATTTTATAAGGGGTCATATGTGGTTATAGGATTTTATAAGGGGTCATATGTGGGTCTAACCACATATGACCCCTTAGGACACTATATGATCCTAAGGGGAATGTCATATGTATAGTAGGATGTTATAAGGGGTCATATGTGACCTACTAAGGGGTCACACATGTGTTAATGCATGCGTGACCCCTTAGGACAACATACGACCCCTTAAGACACTATGTGATGGACTAAGGGGTATGTCATTCACACTAGGATTTTATAAGGGGTCATATGCAGTTCTAAGGGGTCATGCATATGTTATAACAAATGCATGACCCCTCAGAACCACATATGACCCCTTATGACACTATGTGATCCTAAGGGGAATGTCATATGTATAGTAGGATGTTATAAGGGGTCCTATGTGACCTACTAAGGGGTCACGCATGTGTTAATGCATGTGTGACCCATTAGGACCACATACGACCCCTTAAGATGCTATGTGATGGGTTTTGGGATATGTCGTTCACACTAGGATTGATTTTATAAAGGGTCATATGCGATTCTAATGGGTCACGCATGTGTTAAGACACTATTTGATGGACTAAGGGGTATGTCATTCACCCTACAATTTTATAAGGGGTCATATGCAATTCTAAGGGGTCCCGCATGTGTTATAACACGTGTGACCCCTTAGAACCACGTATGACCCCTTAGGACACTAGATGTGATCCTCTATGACCTCCTAAGGGAATGTATAGTGTCATATGTGGTCTTAAGGGGTCATGTTGTGCGTGTAATAGGATGTGAAAATGGGTCACATTGTAGAGGAAATTTATTTTGTCTAATTTGTTTAAATTTGGTATCTAAATTTTCTAATGTTTATTTAAATTAATTTTTTTAACGTTTTTCTTTTTTTGCTAATATTTTTCTAAGTTCTGATTTACTACAGGGTAGTTTTCTATGTTTTTCATAACAATTTTTTAAAATGTTGAAAAAAATATACATCTATACAATTATGTAATTTTAAAAACAAATTTACACATTTCAATCAAAACATTAAATTATCAAACATTTTTCTAAAATAATGAAAAACAATAAATTATCAAACATTTTTCTAAAATGTTGAAAACCAATAACTATATATAATTATTTAATTAAAAAATTAAATTAACAAATAAATTATTTACAAATTTAATAAAAAAAGACATTATTAAACCAAACAAAGGGTTATTTTGTGCCCCTGATATAACAAAGGTCGAAAACTAAAATAGGAAAGATGCTAACTGCTGCAGACAAGGCTCGATGACGTGATGCTGACGACTGGTTTGATCCAACCCCCACCAGATAGAAAAAGTCAAATTTAATAATGACCTTTTAACTGTCATTTTCGATATTTATAAAATTTTAAAAAAAACCCTAACTGCAAAGGGTTCGAGTGAATGGGGGGGTTCGAGCGAACCCATTAAATATTGATATTTTAATGGGTTCGCTCGAACCCAACTGAACAGTTTGGTTCGCTCGGACTCCCAGGGGTAGTCCGAGCGAACATTTGTGTTTCGCTCGAACATTGTCAAATCCGAAATTCCCACTTTCGCCAAATTCTTTCGTTGGCAAAAGTGGGAACCAGCTTTGTGAATTCACCCATATATAAATAATGATTTATCCTAAAACAAAATAATTTAATTTTAACAATATATTTACATCTAGAATAATTACATACGTATATATATGTGTATGATCTAATTATTATTTGAACTCATATATATATACAATACATATAATTATATATATTTAAATGTAACTATATTGATAAATCAATTCAAATTTAATTATCTTTTCTTCTTCTTTTTAAAAACATCATATAATTCATATACGTATATATATGTGTATATACTTGTATATGTATATCTTTATACACACACACACACACACACACACACACACACATATATATATATAAACATCATTATCATAAATAAAGAAGTAGAAATATAAGCGCTATATTTAATCCATTTCACAAGATGGACATACAAACATTAAATACATGTACAGATATTTAAATCAATCTATCAATTAAAACTATTCATTCCAAATTCATTATTCCAATTTAAACAAACACTAAAATAAATTTATTTATATCATCCATCTTTACAAGATGCAAATTATAAATTCTAATGTGGTAATGTGAGATTCCTATCTATTCTACTGAAGTCCAAAAGCTAAAACAACTCTACCTAAACCCTATTCTCACCTTCATCTGCATTCACCTATTCCTACATTCACTTGCACTCAATTGCTCATTAGGAATGACGATCCCTAGTTTCACAAAAAAAATACTAATTATTCAATTACATTTGCATGAATGACGTAATGTAAATCTTTTCATTGCATTTGAATTCCTATTTCATTATCATTTATTTCAATAAAAATTCCATTTCCATTTCTTTTCGATTTCTTAAATAAAATAAGCACCATTTTCAAAATAAGTAATTATAGATAGATATGGTTCATGACACTTTCTAATATTAATGTCTAAATTAATTGAGTGAATCATCTTGTAGTCACTTCAGATTAAGACATAAGTAGTTCATATTGTGTTACATGAGCTCTCTAATAAACCTTTTATTTGATGTTATGTTTTTTTTTTATTGTCCACTTATTTTATCTTTCTTCATGAACTTTTTTAATAAGGGAATGTTCTCCACTAAATTGATTAAAAAATAGTAAATTATTGAACTAAGTTGGTTGAAAATCTTTCCTATATTAATAAGTATATATCTATATTTTTAAATTATTTTTATTCTAAATTCAAGAATGATGAGAAATTTAAATTGGAAGATTAAATTTTCAATGGAATACATCCCAAGTTATTTTTATTACAATTTTTCAATGTTTTAACTCATCCTTTTGTTGTTATTGTGTGTGAATTTTATGTTCATATTTTAATACTCTAAAAAACAACTCGCATTTAGTGTGAAAAATAAAAATAACTTTCAGGCTCTTTTTTTTCATATTTAGTGGATTATTAGCTCAGACATATTGTACACTTAAATTTAACTTTTGACCTAGTGCACTACTAACTAACTCAGTCGTATAATTAAGAAAATATTTTGTTCCAATTGGCATGGTTTACTATGTTTTTCTTCTAAAGTTGTTCTATTTAATTTTTTTATTCCGACACTATTCTTGATCTTAGTGCTTTTAAATTTATAAGTTCTAGTTAGTAGAGGCAAGAATGTACATCCAAGCATAAAAATGGAGCCTAACTGATAATCAAAGAATATTAGTCCTA
The DNA here is from genome assembly GCF_030272615.1 of Cryptomeria japonica. Lineage (NCBI taxonomy): Eukaryota > Viridiplantae > Streptophyta > Pinopsida > Cupressales > Cupressaceae > Cryptomeria > Cryptomeria japonica. Next base: position 314,955,104 of record NC_081405.1, on the reverse strand, counting down.
ATCAGTAGTAGAGGCAAGACTTCCATGGCTTGAACTAGTAGGGGAGAAAGGTATGTAATGGCAATAAACCACATGCATTTTAGTATGGTAAGGATGGAAAAGTTATTAAGATTTTTCATAATAGACAACCCATAAGGGGGCTATCCTACTTAAATTTAGGTAATACAAGACTGTGGTTTTAGCATAAGGCACCATCCATTTCTTCGCATGGTGCCCCCAGAGAATGGAAATCAAGAGATATGAAGAAAGGGAAAGGCCTACCTAGGACTAAGTGACAACCTTATTTTTCCATTGGGTAAAATATGATTCCCATTTGTGGGGATAGAGAGATAAACAACCAGAGCTTCAAGATGCACTCAAAGAACTTGCTATCGGGGATTGATTTGAGGAACCATGAGGGACAGCCTTGGAAAGATAAAATATGGAAAAGATCAATCCCCAACTAGGATCAAAACTTAAGAGGAAACTCATCTAAATTTTTGTAAGATTCAATGGAATGGCAATGGGAGATTCATCAAGGAAAGAAAAATTAAAAAACCCTACAAGGAAATGTATGGAAAAAAAAACTTGGGTAGTAAGTTGCTCTTTGTCATGTCCTCAGATCTCATGATGGAAGTGGTAAAGAGGTTAAAGGAGGTAGCCTTAATTGTCAAATGGGGTGGACAATAAGATGGAGGGACTTCTGAAGAGATAGTTAAATGGTGGAAAATATCCAGATAAGGTGACCATTCGACCCCTCCAAAATGCTTTCTTTCTGATTGAATGTATAAATATTTATTTAAAACATGAGATTATATATGGTAGCCCTAGCTTGTTTAAAAGAATTAGCTTTTCTAAAACAAACTGGACCACAAAATTTGACCCTAAAATGGGTTAGCTTGGTGGGTCTTCTAGCTAAATATTTAAGTGGGGAGGCTATCATGAGAGATTCTATGGGTTCCTTCATAGGAATGGATGAGGATTTCTTAAATGGGACAATAGGGGATTCAACAAAATATTGTGTTGAGATTGACATGGATTTAGGGACATACAATGAGCTCTAAATAGTCATAGATGGCGGTAGGTGGAAGTAACCTATTAAAAATTTGAATGAGAATTACCCGGAGCATTTCTTGCCAAGAGAAAAAATGCAAGAAGGAACTTCAAACTCGTTAGCTATAAATGAGAATATGGAAGTCACAAAATAGGGAGATTCAAATCCAAAATAGAAAGATGTAGGAGGAAGTCCTCTCAAGAGAAGAAAATGAGATAATCAACTGACAACATTAATAGAGAATAGTCAACAAAATGGGCTAGGAGGAATGAATGATAATTATCAACAAATGCAAGATATTAATAAGGATGTTGAATTTGTAGTATTAATTAAAGATGTGGAGGACTTACAACAGATGATTTTCCAATAATTTGAGGAAGTTTGATAGATCAATAATAGAGAAGTACTGAGAAATCCATAATCGATAGAAGATGAGGGGAGGAAGGAGAACACTACTCAAGGACCGAAAGAGAGTGAGATTGAAGGAAAATAGATAGTGACAAAGGGATCAAGTACTAATGATGATGATGGAGTAGATTATAATGTTTGGGATGATATAGATGCAATGAGGATTGGAGAAAGGTTATTGAAACAAATAAAATCTAAAAACAAAGGGCGTAAAAGTTTTGAACAAAAGAGTAGGAAGAGAACATCAAACAAATGTAAAGTGAACATCTCTATCATACAAGACCATAAAAGGAAAAGGAAATCTAAAGTAAGCTTTAGGAAGATGCTCAACCATCCTCAATCACAATGAATTTCATCACTTGGAATGTTAGGGGCATTAATGCCCCTAAGAAGTGGCACTTAATCAAGCATTAAATTGATCGTACAAAAATAGATATTTGTCTTCTCCAAGATATTACAAAGAAATGATATTTTATTTATAATAAATATCTATGGCCCAACTCAAACAATGCAGGGAAAAAAAATATGGTTGTAGCTATCAGATAGGCTGGACAACCTTGTAGGGGAAATATTAATGGTAGTAGGGGATTTTAATGCCACTGGGAATAATTTGGAGAAAAGGGGGGATTCAAGAAAATTCCAATGGTCGAAACTAATTTCCTGAAGTTCATAGATATAAATAACCTTAATGAATTGAAAGAAATGAATGACATTTATACATGGATCGACCAGAGGAAAGGGTTTACCAATATAGAAAAAAGACTAGACAGGTTCATGATGGCTAGTAACTAAGATAATTTGATCCAATATTATGATGTAACGATCCTCCCTCTCATTTTCTCTGACCATTTCCAAGTCCAATTGACTTCAATTGAAAATAACCTTCCATTTAGTATTCCATTCAAATTTGAAAATATGTGGCTTATAGATCCACATTTTGAAAATCTAATTGCAAAATGGTGGAATGAAGCCAATTTCAAAGAAAATACACACATATTTCAACTCAGTAGTAACTTAAAGTATGTTAAGATGAAGTTGTAAGAATGAAATAAAAGTCACTTTAAGAATATTTTTCAAGAAAAAATTAGAGTAGAAAAAGAGATAGCAACTCTCAATGAGAAAATAATTAAGGATGGAATCAGATCAAAGGAATATGAAAGTGAAAAAAATTTAAAGGCTAAATTTTTTGAAATCTTGGCAAGAGAGATAAATCTAGAGAGGTCTGGCTCCAAGTGGATGACAGGAATCCAAAATTATTTCACAAGGCTTCCCTAGAAATGAAGGAAAGGAGTAGAATTACTGAGATTAATAGATAAGATGGATCTAGGACACAATCTTTGGAGGAAGTCAATCAGGAGGAAACAAATTTATTTGAAGAAATCTTAAAAAAAGACCCACCCTTGGGCATGGTAATGAGGAAGGAGTTTCTAGAAATAATTCCCAAAATTATTTTGGACTAGCAAAACTAGAACTTTGCAAGGAAATAACAATTGAGGAGGTGAAAAATGCAATTTTCCAGATGCCTCCTAATAAGGCACTTGGTCTGGATGGTTTTCCAACTATCTTTTTTCAACAGTTTTCAAAGATAGTAGGAGATGATATGCATAAGGTGGTGGTGGATTCAAGGAAAAAGAAGACAATTTTGAGAGCAATGAATTATGCCTTTCTAGCTTTGATCCCAAGGAAGATATGGTTAATTCAATGAGTTAATTTAGGTCGATATCCCTTTTCAATACCATTTATAAAATAATTTTCAAAGTTATTGGAAATAGACTCAAAAGACTTATAAATGTTTTAATGTGAGAAGAACAAAGTGCCTTTACTCCTGGGAGATTGATTATGGAAGGAATAATAATATCCCATGAAGCAATTCTGTCAGCTAGGAAATCAAATAAAGTAGAAATGATCATTAAAATAGATATTATGAAATCTTATGACTCGATAGATATAGAATTTTTGAAAGAGATTTTAGGAAAATTTGGATTTTGAGGGTAATGGATAAAGTGGATAGACAACTGCATCTCATCCCTAACTTTTTCAGTATTGATGAATGTAGGAGCTCATGGTTTCTTCAACTTCCATAGAGGCATAAGGAAAGGTGATCCAATCTCTCATTTTCTCTTTATAATTATGGTTGAAGCCTTGGGAAGATGTATAAATAAGATTAGGGATGAAGGATAATAGTATGGTATTAAAGTAGCTACAAGATTGAACAAAGTGATTCATTAGCAATTTACAGATGATATTATGTTGTTTGGCCAATAAAACATGATAGAAGTAAGAAGAATTAAATCCCTTCTCAATAGATATTGTGATGGATTGGGTCAACAAATCAACTAGAGCAAATCAGAGGTGTTTATTCTTAATACTCAACTGAGTCTTCTAAGGGATTTAGCCAATATTTTAAACCATGAAGTGGTTAATTCTTAAGGAAAATTATTAGGCATCCCTCTTTTCCAAGGAATGAATATAAAGGAATACTCGGAGAATTCAGTTTCAAGATATGCTTAGAAGATGAGCTCTTGGAAAGGCAAATGGCTCTCCTCTATAGGAAGATTACTAATAATAAAATCATTTCTCTCTACATTTCCATTGTATTCCATGTCATGTTTAAAAATTCCAAATGGAATCAAGGCAAAAATGAATAAGATTATGAGAATATTTTTTTTGGAATGGAATCAACGAGCAAAATATAATATCTTTACTGGCTTGAGAAAAGATTTGTAGGCCAAAAAGGCCGCTGGAGTAGGACTGAGGCAACTAATATTAATGAACTTAGTAATGGGAGAAAATCTAGTATGAAATCTATATTTTAATACTGATTAGAAATGGGTTAAAATACTAATAAGAAATTTCGTAAAGTCCATCAATCCGATCAACATTATGAAAATAAGGGACCCCCCTAGAGGCTCAAGGGTTTGGAATTACATCCTAGAAAGTAGGGACATCATAACAAGACATGTAATATGGAAGATAGGAAATAGGGAACATGGACCCTTTTGGGTAGAATCTTGGAATGACTATAAAGTTCTAGGTAATTATCCACACCTAGAGGACATAAGGAGAGAAACTCAATTGAAATGGGGGAAAAGAGAAAAAATATGGAGAAATTATAGAAAGGAATGGTATAAGGTGTTGGAAATGGATATCCCTAGAAATTTTGTAGGCCCTAGGACCATAGAAAAATACCCCCATGGACCTATTAAAAGAGAGATGGGTGATCCCTTCCAATGAACTAGATAGAATAACATGGTGTGGTTCAAAATTGGGATCTTATAATATAGGTTTATTTTATAAAATCAAAGAGATATCCTTAGCCAAAGATGACTGACCATGTACATTTCTATGGAGTAAACAATGTCTTCCAAAAGTTGGGGTCTTTGCTTAGCTAGCAATTCAAAGAAAGGTGCTCACTCAGGACTCTCTAGTGTAGATTGGATGTCAAGGAGCAAGCAGATGTGTCTCTTGTGAAGCAAGTGAGGAAATTGTTGATCCTTTATTTTTAGATTGCTCATATTCAAGGAAATTTGGAATTCCCCTTTCAATAAATTATAGTTCTTCTATCCTAAACCTCAACATCTAATTAATTCATTCCAAACCTAGAATGGAATGGGCAAGGAAGTTCTCTTTGAAGGCCTATGGTATGTTTATCCCTCAATTGTAATTTGGTAAATTTTGAAAGAAATAATTTTTCAAGACAAGGAAATTCTAGTGGAAATATTAATTAAAAAAATGGAAGATCGAGTAACAAAATTGGTTAATATAGCAACAAAGGATAAAATGGAGAGAGGAATAACTTTCTGTTCATGGATGATATTTTGATCAAGAAATTCAAGGGTTTATCTATTCACAAAAACTATAAAAATGCGAGAATTAAGACTATTAAAGCCAGTAGAGAGAGCAATAAATGGTCTTCTACACAATCAAGTGGATTAAAATTGATTTTGATGGGGCGGCAAGGGGTAACCCAAGCAAGGGTGTACATGATGTATTTCTAGAAATGGTGAAGGAATCATTATTGCTTAGGATTCAGAATCAATAGGAATGAGAAATAATAACATAGAATAGATAAGAGCGTCTTTGCTAGGCTTACAAATGGGTCTAAGAACTAAAGCAAAGAGAATTCACTTAGAAGGTGACTACCTGATTATTGTCAATGCAATTTAGATTAACATATCACCAAATTGGCTGATGGCTAAATGGTTAATCCTAATACAATAAATAATTGAGAAACTTGAAGACTTTAGAATATCCGACATCTACATGGAAGGGAACCAAGAAGCCAATATGCTGTTAAAAAATGCTCCAATTAATATTGAATTTCTATCATTTGATAATAAAAATGTCATAACAAGTTTCCTATCACTCTGTTCTACCGATTATAAAAATTTAAATTTTGTAATAAATGATGGGCTATTTGTTTTAGTCTCAAGGGAAATTTGAATCCGATGCCAATTGTTAATTTAAGTTAGGACCTCATGATAGGTGGGTAAAGGAACTCCAAGTGATGGGATGGAAAATAAAGGAGTATTAATAAGACCAAGGGCATAAGTCGGCTAAATCAATCGATCAATTGCTGAGTGATTTAAGCATATCTTGTAGCAATTAATTAATTGGGATAGGAAAAGTACTCGACTTACTATTTTGGTAGTAGGTGGAGATGACACTAAATAAGGAAAGGATAAGATGGCTAATGTCACTCGAAGTAATCATCAAGTGAGATGGATCCTCAAAACTTAATCATCCAAAATCATAATGGAAAATCCATGAAATGACAGATTGGAAATCAAGAAGTAATGTGACTTCTCAAGGTGGATTTAAATGGTAATTAAATTTAGAAAGGACTGGTGAAGTTTTGAGAATGACAAGCTACTCCTAAATATCATGATTATCTTATCATATAAGAATTACTTGCTTCATGGAGACCCCAATTCATTTGCTTGCCAAGAAGAGGCAAAGTTTCTTCGTAGGGGAAATTACAGATAAGAGGGTAAATACCATTTTGAAATACAAGCACCCTTTAGTGTTATATTCAATCAAATCCTTTTTGGGTGAGGAGTTTGTAATGGTAAACCATAGGTATCAGGTAAATACAGACATTTAATCAAAGCTTTTGGCTTTAGCATTAGATAGGGGTTTAAGTAAAGGAATGGATAGAAACATATTCAAAGCCATTTAAAAAAAAAAGTTCTTGGGTTGTTTAGAGGATATATTTAGGAACTGTGTGAATTTTTGGACTCCTCTTCCTAATGACTTTGATAGACAGGGTGAGGAAATCCCAAAATTGCCAATTATTTTCTTGGACGATGAAATAGACATCTAGGACCACAAGGAGAAAACAATAAGAAATCTAAATTTCATTCTAAACTAGACAAATGTCGTTGTCAACCTAGCATTGGATTGGAACATGACTTTCATCAAAATGAAAGGCTTGTCGCAGCTGACTCGTGAAATTAACATGGAAAGAGAAGGCCTAATGGAGGATAAAGATATGGACTACGATTCTGAAGGTTAGACAAGAAATAAATGTTCCACTGTGCCTGTGTTTTTGTAATAATTGCTTATTTAGTTTTAGAAGTTTATGTATCTTGGTAAGGATAATCTAAAGTATGGAGGTGGCTTGAAGGTCTAGAAATAGTTTAATAGTAAGTAGAGTTATAGAAGTTTTAATGTTAGCCTGATTATTATCTCAATCGAGGGCATTTTTTGTAATTTTTTGGTGATCCCTTTGAACTTGTAGACAGTGTTAGCCAAGGGCATTTTTGTAATTTTATGATTTCTCTGTAAGAACATAATTAGAACTAGCTATTTAGTATGTATACTAAATTTATAGATGGAACTATACATCTATGCATATCTTATTTTATATCAATTAATGGGACTGGCCCTATCTAGTAGTTTAATTATCAAAATTAAAATTTATGATTTTTCATTACAAATATAGAAAAGTGTCCAAGTTTAAGATGTACAAATTTTCATATTTAGTAATATAATGTAAAATTATATGTGTAGTAGGATAATATTAAGGACTTTAGTTAGGTTAACTTTATATGGTGGAGAAGACTACATAAACAATTTTGATAATGATAAATATTGAAAAATGCATTACTTTGAAAAAGGAGATATTAAATATTATCTTTAATAAAATATTTCCTTAAAATTAAACCATAAAGTTTCATAAATGAAGCAATATATTCAATTTATTTAATAGTTACATTATATATCATCATATGTTATTTAAATGATATATTAAGACTATTATCCAATCAATCGACTATTGTTTTTTGGTTATCTAAGTGATTTATCCTTTTAATTTGCTAAAAAGAAATATCCAATATTCATATTCAAAAGAAATATTATTGTAAATTTTGTAAAGGAAGATCATGATATAAGTGGTTTACCTCTAACCACATATTAGGTAGTCTTCCCACCATATTTCTATAATAAGTGGCCTGGCATTTTGAAGAAGCTAATTTATAATAACATATATGGCATAAATGATTACCAAATCTAAGAACTAGATGCATGTTCTATAATCACTATGACATATTTTTAAGCCACATAAACCATCAATATCTTTTATCTTTTTACTACGATCCAATCTTGATAGTATAGTGAACAGACTATGCATCAAATTATAGTATCACTTTCACTAAATAATTTAACTATAATTAAAATTTGAATGAACAACATATGATCATAACACCAATTTCTCTTTCTTGAATCATCTAAATGGTTGTGTAAGAGTAGAAAGAAAATTTAATAAGAACACATTAATTATTATTTATTAACAAAATTGTTACATTAACTACATTATACTTCAGTTCACTACTCTTGAGATGGTATTAGTAAATTTAACTCTTTAGTTCTCATCTATCACTTGTTTTAATAATAATTTAGTCCATTAAAAATAATTACCATTCAGTAGATCAAGTACACATAATTTTGTGCATTTAATTTTACATTTATATTTATTTTTCTCATTTATGTTTATATTTACCTATAATGTTGACAAATAATGTTCATTTATATTATTAAACAATTATAAGGATTAATAATCATTGTAATTATAATGATCATTTATCGTCAATGCATTCTTCATACCACTATGTATGGATAATTGGATTAATATTAAATTTTCTTCTAGATTTCATATATATACCTAGTCATCACAGAATGGTAAAGGTGCATGAATTGTTGACAAACTTCCTCAAACTAGTGTATCATCATCTTATAAAAAATTGGAAGAGTGTATAAAATGAAACTCAGTGGATCAAATAGATGAATAAGAAATATAAATAATTTGTTAACATTTCCCAATGAAACAAGGTATCATGACATGTAGTAATTATAGAATTTATATAGCTAGAACCATTGGATTGAATGCATAAACCAAAAGTGGAGTATTTGAAAAATTAATTTGAAGGAATATTGACTAATAAGAATAACAAAATTCAATTAATAATTATAAAAATAGAAATATGTCCCCATATCAACGAAAGAGCGATAGAGTAGGATATGTAGATTCTTTAGAGGTGATGTTCACTAATATAATTTTACCAGGGAAAACTAATTTTCTATTTAACATGTTTAATTTTCTATTAAAAAGTCCTAGCTAGCATAATTGCATTGTAAGCTCATTCTGCAAACCCAAGCCAATAAAATATGAAGTATATAAATTATTTTCATGTGCGTGTATATGTGTATCTTCATTCATAGTGCAACATAAAAAGGTAAACTAGTATAAAAATAAACCTAAGAAATATAAATTTAAACTTTTTTGTTTGTTATTGTAGTTAGTTCTCTTGTATTTTCTAATAAATTCCATGGAACTAATTTCCTAGTACCACATATGTCTCCCAAGATGAATTCTGTAGACCAAAATAATGATGGCCGAATTTGTAAGCAATATATCAGAGTAAAAGGCTAGCACTGCCAAGTTGAGAGATTTGATGAAAACATAGATTATGCAAGAAATAGTTGAAATAGATTAGGTGAATGAATTATATTAAAATCACAATAGATGAGTAAAGGAAATGTTCAAGTTTTCTTATGGTCTACAAATTAAATATATAGCACAAGATGATTTTAGTCATTGAATATTCTAAAAGAATTCATAACTCTATTACCATGCTAGAACTAGCATTGATTTATTATTAGCTTAACTTCTCATCATACTATCACAATAAATCAATTTAATCGTATTCTTTCTTTTACTTGTATTTTATTAGTTTATCCATACTTTTATGTACGAGCATATAATATAAATGGCGTATGTTTACCTATGCTTTACACACTTAAATAAATGTGATTTTTTTCCCACATGAAAATTCACAAACCTATATTCTAATACCTCTCACATTTACATTGTTACATTTATATTTTGAGATCTAATATGTATGGTGATTCTTGTACATGATTACTCAAGATTATGTGTAGCACCATTGTCTTTGTATTTTCATCATTATGGTGCACTTGATTAGATACTTATAGCATTATTATAGTTGGTTTATTTTAGTATGTTATTAATATTTCAGTTAATTATGCTCATGTATGATTGTGCAACTACTTTCATGTTAATGATGCTATACCCCATTCAAGGAAGTTGTATGCACATGCAACCTTGACATATGTTTAGTGGTTATAAGTGTTGGAAATTTTGCTACACATTCTCATAGGTCTACATTATTCCATGAGGGTGGTGATGACAAAATACTATATTGGACAATTATCACTATACTTTACATGTCATACTAAGTTCAAGTATCATTTCATGTGTTACGACTATTGTTATGCCTTAGGTACTATGATTGTTAATATTCCAAAAACCATTTGTAATTTTTATGGCCAAACGCTCAAATTCAATTCCCATTTTATAATTTACCTATATGATAAGAATAATTAATCATAGGGTATAGTCAAACTAAGAGGTTAAATATCATTTGATAATCTATGGAATTAATGAATCAATTGGGTTTCGTAGAGTTAATTGAATCCTTAAAAATTTCTTACATATTAATAACACTTTTTAGGAGTTGAGGATGATGTAAAGCATAAAACTAATAGTTGATTCTATCTAATAATTTGTTGTTTAGCAAAAATATTATTTCTTTCCTTCTTCTAAATATTCAGTCTCTGATGCATACTTCACTCCTCTCCCTCCTCGCAATCTTATATTCTTACCTTTAGTCTTAATAGGGTATCACTCTTGATAGCAGATCAGGGTCAATTTTGTAGGAGATATTCTTGCCACTAAATGTTTGATTACACTAGTGATTCAAAGTAGTTTACTAAATCTAGTAAAATAGGACTTTATCTATAGTTAACAATGATTGGGGTAAAATAGTAATGTGTATCGAATCTTTAAGACAAATGTTTATGTAGTCATATTGTAGCTTTATGTTCTGTATACCCAGTAATTCGTTTATTTACTTTAGATATTGGCAAAGCACTTTAACGTATGCATTTAGTGGTATTTATTCACACTGATGATATATATTTTAGAATGCGAATCAATGAGAGAAATTATAGTGCCACTTGCTGATTTTATATATCTTCCTATCTGCTTGTCATATCTTAAGACAATGGTTTAAAGGTGGCTAACAGGAAAAACTTGGGGTTTGGACAAAAATTTATATCCAGCATGGTATAATCATACTCTGTCATCCTCTCTATTGTAAATGATGGGGAAAGGATGGAGGGACTGATTGAATCCCATTTACCTACTTTTGTTATTGTAGCCTGGATCTCATCCTTCTCAAGGAGCGCATCCAAGAGCATTAACAAGAGTTGGTAATTTGGAGATCCCTTATTTGATTGGGTCTTGGGTTAATCACTAAGATAAACAAATCTAGAAACCCAACTCAGTTTTAAGTTTTATATCTCTTACTTATGTTCTGTGAGAATAGGTTTCACAGGATAGTTTACTAAGGTATCTCTCTAGATGGATAGTTAAAATTTCATTTATGATAAAGGATTGATCGATACTAACAAATCTGCCTAGTGTTTGAGTAACTAAGCATGCAGGCCAAATAGGTATACCCCAAGCAATTAAAGGATATTATATACAATCAAAGAACATCTTCAGAGCCATGCAGGTGGAAGTTAAAGGACAAATGATTTCTAAAATTTGTAAATTAGGGCTTGTAAGGGAGGGGTAAAATTGAAACACCTACTCCTAATCACCCTGGCTTGGGGTGTTGTTTTATTAAAATCTAGAATTTTTGTATATTAAGTCAGGACTAGCTGGACTATGGTCCCGGGCAAGGCTGGAGGTTTTCTCACCTCCACTCTTACCTACCGGTGCCTACATGAGTGGAGTAATGTAAAATTCAAAATAAGTAATAAAATTCCTTGCCTCGGCCTCTTACCGATTAAAAATAAAATAAAATTATTGTTTAGCAAAAATATTATTTCTTAGAAGAACTATAGTAGTATAGTTATTATTTTGTTTGGCCTTAGATTTTTTATGTTATAATTGTAGACCTCATTAGAAATAACTTTTGTCACATCAATTAGTATCACATTTGGGACATCAAATCAGACCAGCTTAGTAGAGATGCTTGTATTTTATAAATGTCCTATTATCAACTTATACCCAAGATTTTATGTTATTGAATATAAAAAACAAAAGTTAGCCTGCATTTTCTTTAGTAAAACTATGGGCATTACATATTTATTGTTTTTCTTTCTGCTCATATGAGAAACAAATCTCCCTTTCCACCTCTAATTCATGAAGTCTCACCTTCCACTATAAGATAGAGTTCAAGGTTTCTTAATACAACAAAGGAGTATAGTTGTTTTGATGGATCTATTGCAATTGCTTATCATTTTGATGTTCTACCACAAGAAAAGAACCTTCCAAACTTTTCTAATAATAAAGCACAAAAATATCTCTTAGAATGTGAGAGGGATCTCTCTCACTCATCACAAAGATGAGGTCAAAGAAGTTATCATCAAATGGAAACCAAATATCATATTTTTGCAAGAATTTAAATTGAATGTTTCTCAACTCATTTTATTCTATCCAATTTATGGAGAGATGTTTTTATCTTCCATACATCACATAGAGAAGAAAGTGGTGTGGTTGTTCCTAGTTTATCTCCTTATTGAAAGCAAGTTTTTCATTGATATAGGAAAGGACTCATCACATAATTGTGTTTGGTTCCTCTCTTTTATCAATGGAAAACCAATTGTTTTTTGTTTGGTATATGCTCCTAACATTGCTAAAGAGAGATGCCAACTATGGGAATAGATGAACACAAATATGCCTCAAGTTTTTGTCTAGGGAAAAAAAGGCTTTGAGGGGACCCAAAACCCCTTACAAAAGAGAAACAGGGACTTGAACCCAATAGATAAGGCTGCATAGAAAGATAAACACTAAACACCAACAAATGAAACAAACACAAGAAAATAGGATAGAAAGAAACTATCCCCAGGGATTTACAGGCACCCTGTACCAGAGGAAAAGATAGCTCGCCCAAACCACAAAAAAGAAACCAAGGCAAGCCTAAGAAAAATGATAGCATATAGCAAGGAATGCACACAACAGAGGGGTTTAGCTAGCTCACTCAACTAGAAGAGGACAAACAACACACTACTTCTTCCCTTTTTGGGAGCGAAGGGTCATATTAAAAGTATTCACAAATTTAGATTTTTTCCTTTTCATTGATATCCACTCTTCTTCCACCTTCGCAGTGGAATCCAACCAAGAAGTCGGGTGCAAAGGACTCAAGAAAGAGCTAGAAAATCCCAAAGGACCATTAAAATCCAAAGAGCTAGCAACATCATCTTCCACCTTATTAGTAACCAGAAGGATAACCACATCAAAAGAAACACTAGCCTGTGACCCACAAGCCCCAACAGCCACCATAGGCCATGAAGAATTAGAGCCACTCTCCCTAGAGGAATCCTCCCCTTCCACCAGAGGAGCCATAGTAGAAGTTAAGCTATCCTGAGAAACCACCTGGGAGAAACTTCCCTATGAATAATTCTTCACTACATAATAATGCTCAGCTGAAGCACTGTTCCACCAAGACGCATAATGTTTCTTAGTAACACCAAGATCACATTTATTAGCAAGATGACCTATTTTAAAGACCTTTATGCCCCTGAAGAGAATCCCTTCATAGTCCAAAGATTGAATCCAATGGCCCTTAGAAGACATAAGCTTAATCTCTACAAGAAAACCATTAGACACATCAATGTCCACCAAAATGCAAGCATAGGTGGAATGGTGAATATTAAAAGAATCAGCATCGAACATCAAAATTCCCCAAGAGCCTCACCCACTTCCTCCAAAAGAGAATCCACCAAAAGATGAAGTGGGAGGTTAGGGAGCCTAACCCGAATAGGCATCTTGTTGAAAGTTTCAAGAGAGGGATTGAAATCTTTGTACCAAGGCTTAACCATTAACACAAAATGATCATCCCAGTTGAAGAAATCATCACACAAAATACAGTTTTTGTCCTCAACATTCTCAAATTTTGCTATGCAAAACCATTTAGCCAAAGGGAAGATATAAACTATACTAGTCAAGATGGCCTCCCTGTGCTTGGATATCCACACATGAAGCTCTATAAGGCTAGGCCAAAAACCTATAAATCTACAAATAATACCATGAGCAGAAAAAATAGAGGTAGCATGATCAATCTTAGCCTCAGTATCCTCCTCCAGAGAAATGGTAATTGACTTGCAGATAGGAAAAGGCTCTGCCATAGGAGCAACCCTCATCTTAACCCGAAAATTGGAGCAGTTACCCCTAGGGCATGGAGCAGACACAACACCCACACCCAAAGAGGGAAGAGCCCATACTAAAGGTGGTGGACGAGCACCCAAAGCAAAAGGAGAATCCAATGGGGTAGATCCTACAGAGACCTGAAGACACACCTTAGCCCTCGAACCACCCACCTTAGTACAGTTGAGATCCCCCAAAGCAGAGACAAGACCACTATAGGCAGAAGAAGATCCCCCTTTCATAGCAGCGGTAGACAGAGTAGACATAGGGGATTCAAAAATCCCTAGCAGGCAAGAAACACCTTTGACAGCCATCATCTAGAACAAAACTTGTTGTTTGTAATTTTTTATCAATAATCATATGTTATGTCATTCATGGGCTATAAAATATCGACCCCTTCTCAATTTTGGTGGGAATGCTAAAAAATCTCATTAGAATGAAATATTTGAATAACAAATTCAACTTACTTATGCATTCTATGTCAACTGAAAATTTTAATATGGCTCAAGTTGATTAGGTTATTGGAGGTGATTTTAATTTGATGACATATTATACTAATCATAGTTAGCATAATGGTGTTAGGTTGAGCAATGAAGAATTTGATAAATGAATGTTTTGTTAGAACTCTCTTAGGGTTGTGGACCATTTATATAAAATATTGTCTAGCTAGAAAAATAATTGGTTTACTTTGTCTAATTGTAGATGGGAGTTGATACAAAACTTACTAGACTAGATAAGTTTTACATCTCTACAAATATGTAATTATCTCAAGTTTCCACAGGGTGTTGGGTCAAAGTGGACTACTTTACTTATTGTCTAAACACTTCCCCATCATATGTATTCTAGTGGCAGAAGGTAAGGATATTTATCTAATGCCTTTCAAACTTAACACTTCAAACATCAAAATTCCTTCTTGTATTATTGCATTGGTTGGTGTTTGGAATTCTGTTACCAAACCTAAAATGGTAGAATCTTATAGGGTTTGGTGACAAGATGCTATTTCAGAATATACTATATTTATACTATCCTTTGGTAAAGATAGATATCTCAAAGGAAAGTTGAAATCCAAAAGAAACCTACTTTAATTTAGACATTAGTAACCTTACTCTCCAAACTTCTATAGGTGCTATTGAAACTCAATTGCATAAACTTGATATGTATAGAAGGAAAGTGGCCAAAATCAAGGCCAAATTACATTAGGTCAATGAAGGTAATAAAGACACTAAATTAATTTTTAATTACTTAATTTACAATCATAAAAAGGATTATGTTGGTACTATAAAGGATGAGAAAGCAGAACTCTTTACTAATCAACAAGATATTAAAACTCTATTTTATAATTCTATGAAAATATTTTCAAGGTGAATCCCTATTGGCTTGATGACCAATTAACTTTTGAAGACATTATCAAAGACATAATTCCAAGAAGGGTTGATCTTGAGTATAGTAAATATCTTGATCGAGATGTTTGCATAGAGGATTTGGAACAAGTTATTTTTTCAATGGACCCTAATAAAAGTACTAGAATTGATGGGTTATCTATTGAATTTTAACAAACAATGTGGAGGCATATTAAGAAATAATTTTATTTTGTTTACTTGGAAGTTTTGATACAAGGCTCATTACACCCTAATATTAATAAATACTTAATTAAGCTTCTTCCAAAAGGTAAGAATGAGTATTCACTATCTAGATGCCACCCTATCACCTTACATGGGGGCTTCACCTAGTCAACCTGAGTTATAGTGTGTGTGTTCATGGCATACTAAACAATACCCCTACTTTCCAAAAATATTGCCCTAAACTCCTTTTTTGTCACCCCTCCCAATACACAGGCTAAATTAAAAGTCCCTCTATTTTCACTAAATATTTCTTTTTTTCATTATCCAAATTAAAAACTCCACTATTTTCATTGATAGGCAATATATTGTAATCTCATTTTTTAGATATTAAATCCCCCAATATGAATGCATGTGATATAATATTGCCTAGCTAGTGAAACCCCTATGTCACCTTACTCAATATTTTATATTAAATTATTACTAAAGCCTTATCATCATGAACAAACCCAGTGGTAAAATGGATAGTTTGATCTAAACAAACTAGGTTCCAATGTGGAGGTTTTATTCTTCACAATTTAATCCTTTCTTTAGAAACTAGTGAGTGAGCACAACAATCAAGGTAAGATGCTTTTCTTTTGAAACTTGATTTTGATAAGGTCTATGAGAGAATGAGTAGGATATTTATTATCAAAGAGGTCCAATCACTGTGGTTTTATCCAAAACTCTATAAACATGCTCAAATGTTATTTGAAGATGCAAAAGCTTATCTTGTGATCAATAATTCTCTCACTAATTATTTCCCATTGCAATGGCCTATCGAAGAAGGTTGGTCTTTATCACCTTTTCTTTATGTGCTGCTTAAGGATGCTATTGGTTATTTACTACAATTTTTTAAACAAATGAATTTAAATAAAGGGTGTGTGAAAATAAATTAGTCCACTTTTTGGCCAAAAGTGGAAGTGTTCTCCCCAATTTTATAATTGTTGACATTTGACTTAAAAATTTGAAGTACTTAGAGATTGAATCTCGAAAAATGTTTTAAAAATGAAATGTAGCACTTGGAGTCTAGTTTCTTAATATGTCATTTTTTTTAATAGTCATATAATAGAAATTGAATTTCAAAAGGGATTTATAAAAATCACTGTTTAAAAATGTATGTTTCAAGACAATACCATCCACGTGTACGACCACCATATTTTGACCTAAATAATTATTTCTGAACCATCTTAGGAAACAATTTGTAACACACTGAAGATTGATGAGGATATTTTTTGTAATTTTTTTGTTGGCCCTAATTGCTATTTTAAAAACCCCTCATTTACAATGATTATAATTAGATGTAAACTTATCATTTTTTTTTAGTTTATTTCATTCTAAAAAGAATTTTGTTTATATTGATGGCATATAATTTGTTCATCAAAAAATGTGTAAAAAAAGTTATTAAATAAATAAGTAAAACCTGATACTTCAAGTTTTTGGACCAACTTCATTAGAAGTTAATTGAAAAATAGAAAAAATAAGACAATCATTTAAAAAACTTAAATATTTGAAATCTACATAATGTAATCTATAATGGTTTTTAATTTAATGAAAAAATAAATTAAAAAGGGCTTTAGACATATGTTAGAAGTATATATTTTGTTATGTCATTGACCCAACCTTGCACTTGTAGGTCCAAGGCTAAAGATTGGGATTTCCATGCCTATCCCGATGCAAAACTCGATGCAAAAGGTAGAAATAGTTTTCAAATTTTAAATAATGAGGACCCATTCTAGAAAAAGTTCCTATTATTAAAATTTAATGGTTGCTCAGTATTAAAAGTGCAAAACTAATTTTGTGGGAATTTATAAAACAAATAAGTTTTTACAAAACGGTGCCCCATTTTTTAAATAACGGGGCCCTATTATTTGAAATAAATATACTTTAAAAATGGGGACGCATTTTGTAAATAACAAGGCCCTATTTTTTAAATAATGGAGCCCCATTGTTTAAATAACAGGGCCACGTTCTGTGAATGTTTGGCTCAAGAACATGAAGTGTAACTATAAAGTAGAAAATTGAACCCTAGTGATTCCCCACCTAGAAGAGAGAATGGAAATCACTGCGATGATTTTCACTTAGGAGATACTTTACATTCAAAAGAGGGGTTGAATCTACTAGATTCAAATCCAAGGGAAACAAGGATGTGAATTCTAAGTGGATTGCAAATGTTGGAATGTAATTTGCCCTGTTTTGTAAGTAGAATAGTTGACTTGTTGACTATGTAGAGAAGAGAGATAAATTAGGTGAAATGAGGAGCTATTGATTCGAGAGTGCACTATAACTTTGAATATGAGATATTCAGATTGCTACATATCTACCTTGCAAATTTGGAGAGAATTCGTTAGAACCGTATTGAAAGTGCACAAAGTCCTCCAAAAAATCCACGAAATGAAAAGGGTTTTTCCATCTTTACAAATGAAGCCCAAACCCGCAATTATAGCTATGCACCTACAACCTACACACAAAATGAAAGGGAAAAAGGGTTGTGGATAGAGGTTTGCCTCAGTCAAACCCCAGTTGAGGAATCAACCTTGGAAAAAAGTAATTGCAAATGCTTAAATGTAAATAATGAAAATCTATACCTTGTAGATCTGCAATTTTTTGATGATGGTTTCTTTGCTTCTTGAATGTAATCACAATTATTTTCATGAAATAGCATGTATTATGACAAATCCCTAACATACACACATGCTTATAAATGAATATTGTAATGTTGCTCCAATGGATTAATGAAGAAGACACATGAAGAAGAAGCCTTGATGAATGCTTGAAGAGTTGAATGCTTGATGAAGACCTTTCGCTTGAATTTTGTCTATCATGTATTTTGTGTATATCATGTCTATGAAATTAGAGGACCAATGCCTCAGAAGATTAATTCATCTCACCAAAGGATGACATCGAGGGGATTTGGAATCCTAAAATGTAGATAGGACCAGAGGGACCTATCTTGGGGCCACCCTAAGAGGGGGGGATAGGGGCGCCATGACCCTATCTTGCCCTATCTTGGGGTTTAGATAGGGTCTAAAGGATATAAAGGGCTTAAACAAGGAGGGGTTCAAGGTGAAAATGCAGAGAGAAGTCTTAGTTGGAAAGGAAGATCCTATGGCCAAGGTGAGGACTTCAAATGTGGTTAAATTTGCTAGGGTCGCAATTTTATGGCACTACATTTAGCCCCCAGTTTAGCAGGAGTATGGCTTACGCCACTACTACCCCCAATTGTAGGATCTTAACTCACTCAAACATATGCAAGAGCACACAAAACAAAAAGGAACAAGATGCAAAAGACAAAAACAAAGCGCAAAAGACACACTACAAAAACAAAGCACAAGACCACATATCAACTAGCCATAGAGACTTCGATACAAAGGTCTCAAACAATTAATTGAAACACAAAGACAAAAGCCATCACATAAACACCAATAATCACATGGAAGACCAAAGCTAACATCATCCATGAACAATCAATAGTAAAACTATGGGTTCATAAGAGGAAGGAAAGAGAGGACATGAATACAAACTTTGGTGATCCATGAGAAGAAAGGCGAACAACAGGAAACTATGGACATCTCACCCCTAGAATTAGGTGATCCATGGAGTAAAAGGACATGCAAAACTAGCCCCTAGAGTCTCTCTAGGTGATCCCTATAAGGGAGGAGAGTGAAAACACCGTTAGTTCCACCCAACCTCATGCGCATGTGTTTGCAAGTGAGGTTCGAAGTGCCTCATATGAGTGTATGCCCACGTACGCTAAAACCTATATAAGATGTATAGTACAAATGTCAAGAAAGGCATGACATCTTGCTCTAAGAGTCTGTGCCCTGGTTCCAAGAATAATCACCCTGCACAAGAGAAAAGTGACATCATCTCACTCTAAGAGTTTGTGCTTTGGTTCTGAGAATGATCCACTGTACAAGAAAAAAGTAGCATCATCTCGCTCTAAGAGTTTGTGCTCTAGATCCGAGAATGACTTGCTATACAAGAGAAAAATGATGACAAATTTCTCTAAGAGGATATCCTCTAGTTCCAAGAATGTCCCACTATACAATGCATGAGAGAAGTATGGTACAAAGGAGTAGTGTGGGTGCCCCCCTGCCCCCCTTAAGATGTCAACATAGGTTGATGTTGATATCTTAAGGACAGTAGAACAAGGATACCTACCTTAAACATAAAGAAAATATCCATTATGCAACAATGTCATAGATCCAAGCAAGAGAGGGAATACTCTACAAGAAAAATTGGATAGTTGAAAAGAGATATCTTGCTATAAATTTAAATGAGATCCTTGGAGGAGAAGATATATTTACTCAAAAGAAATCTACCTCCAAGAGGAGTTGTCTTAGACAAATATAACATTTTCTAGAAAGAAGCATAGAAGAGAACAAGAATTAAATCCTTCCTCCTATTTCTAGGTGAAAGGGATTCTTGATGAAGGATGACACACTTTTATCCCAATGGGGATGTGTGAATTTATTAAAGATTTACATTACTAAGTGTGAAATAGATTGTAGTCAAGGACTTATGCCTCTTGTATAAGAGAGAACCCTTGAGTGAATAGCAACAATTCCACACAAGGAATGACATCAAGTAATAAAACTCACACCATCCACAACATAAGAAAGAGAGAAAGATAGATCATTGCCCCCCAAGTGTAGGAAAATGAGAAGAATACACAACTTCTAGAGAGAGGCTACTCATAAGAGACATATCATTTCAGGTAAGGAATACATCCTAACCAAGGAACAGACATGCACTCACATGAAGGATAACTCCATTCAAGAAAGGACATCAAGTTATGAATAACGCAATAGAAGAGGTAATTTTAAAAGAGAGAGAAAGAAAAAGATCCACAAAAGTTCTCTGAAGAGAGATTTTTCATAATAGACGTACCGTTTCAAGCAAGGAGAAGATCCCACTCAATGAACAAATATGTGCTCGCATGAAGGAAAGCTCCATGCAAGAAAGGACATCAACTTTATGAATAATGTACTGCATAAAGAAAATAGTGAAACCTTAGAAAGAGGAAAAGGAATATTCTTGCCCCTAAAGCATAGAGGAAAGAATAAATAGACTATTAAGTTGCTCGCTAAGTATGATTGCACCTAAAATTGTACCTCCGTGAATGACAAGGAGCCCCCAATAGGTATGCTAACTATGCCACATAGTGAGGAGCAACATAATAAGAACTTGAATGTTATTTTAAATGATCATGATGAATTTTCCATTCATTTTCAGATCTTATTTTTAACATACTTGAATAAATGTAATGTTGTATTTGTGTTTTCAAAGCTTGACACTCATTAGTAGAATGGCCATGGGTTTGATGATATTTACAAAAAGAAAATTTTTGAGAATGTTGTTTATGTTTCCTTCTTTGTTTAGGACAAAGAGGAGATACTAATTTGGAAGTTAGAAGATTGGTCAACAAATTTTTTTGTTGTAACTCAAAATTAGAATAAGAAGGTGTGGATTTACAAGACAATGGAGAAGAAGATGTTGACAAACGAAAGTGTGATTTCTCATGACTTTTTCACTAACATTCAAGAATTTTTCCATTGCATCCATGTGTATGTTCAAAAGAGAGTTCACTCTTAGGGGGAATGGGATTTAAGTTTAAAGAGGCCCAATCAATTTTAAGATTTGTTTAAGAGAAAAATTTGTAATATGAAATTCAAGCATCTTAGACTTTCTAGAAAAGGTAGGAGTGAAATCTAAGGACCCCCAATCATCCTCTAAGAGTTTTTATTTAGGAAATTCTTTGGTAGGAGATGGTGTATTTGAGTGAATTGAAGAGATGATTTTAAGAACTAATAAATCATATGATGCTTCACTTATGTTCTCTTGAACTACCTCATTAGTATATGTGTAAGGCACAACATGATAATCAGGAAGAATTTTTGGTTTCCTATGAACATGAATGGAATTGATTTAATTTTTGTTAGGCTCTTGATTTTTGGGAGAGAGAGAATTATGATAAGAAATAATATCATCCTCTTATTCCAAGGTATCTTTATGTTAAGACACTCATTAGAAAAAGGACTATCATGTGTAATGAATGCTTCATCTTTAGAGGGAAGATCAGGAAAAGAAGGTATGGTATCACTAGGATAAGTAGCCATAATATCATCCTCATGCACCAAATAATCCTTATGAGGGAGGTAAGTTTTAGGAGAAGAAGAAAAACAATTCTCCAAAGATTCATCTTTAGGAGGGAGATATTTGAAAGAAGTGTCCATATTCCCTTTCTGAACCAATATGTCCTCATTAATGAGATCGATTTTGGGAGAGGGTAAATCATAGGTATGAATGAAAGAGAGAACTAAATTATCATCATATGCATGAAAGGGAACATCATGAAAATCTTTAATGTAACTTGAAATTGAATTAGCAAAATAAGATAAGAACTCCATATGCACTCATGTAATAATGTTCACCCCATACATGCATAGAAAATTGAATGAAGGAGGGAAAATGGATTTTGAATTGCAAATTTAAAATTTGAATTTAAAATTGTGAAATTTGAAATTTGAGACTTGCAAATAGTTGAATAATTCAAAATTTTAGGAAAAAAGATTACTCAATTAAATGAACAAATTGATTAAATAAAATATAATGCAACCTCTTAGGAAATTAAAAATTAAAAATTAGGATTATGTAAGAAAATAACCTCTTAATTTAAAATTTAAAATTGTCAAAAAAGAGGTTGAATTTTTAAAATTAGGATGTATTGAAAAACCTCTTAATTTCAAAAATTGAAAGTTATCAAATTGAAATTTTGATATAAAATTAGGTTTGTTCTTAATTAACCAATTAATTTTAAATTTTCCCTTGAAAGTTGCAATGTTGAAAGTGGACCTTGTTTTTTATTCAACAAAATCAGCCAATTTTATGGATTTAAGCAAGGGACCATGTTGAAAGGGCACATGATCCTCCCAAATTTTTCAAAAATTTTTAGGGATGAAATCTATGATGATTTGAGAGCTAACCCCCCAAAATTGATTGATTTTACGATCTCTAGAAAGGTGAAATTAAGGTTTGAATGTTGAAATAGGACCCCATTAGGGTTTTGAGAAAAATGAGGAATTGAATTGCAAATTTGAAAAAGGTTACACCTAATGGATAAGGCCACCTTCAATGATGTTCATAAAACTGAAACTGTGTGAAAATGATTGATACTTGAACAAAATCCAATTAATTTTAAAAATTAGGGTTTGAGGACCTAACCACTGAATTTAAAAATTTTGAATTTTGGGAAAAGGAGGGAAATTAAAAATTTTAATTTTAGGCAAGAAGACAAGTCTGAGAACAATGATAAATCTAAAAATTGAAGTAAGATCCAAGTTTTGCACAAATTCAATTTCAAATCTAGATTTTTTGTAAATTGCAAGAAAATCATACATTCAATTTTAAATTTGTTTTCAACCTTAGGAGGTTTAAAAATTGATAAAATTAGCCAATTTATGGCATTTAAGAAGAAAAATATAGTCAATTTTGACTTCCAAAATTTTGGGGAAAAAGCTAGGGACCATGTGCAAAGTGTATTTGATCTGACCAACTTTTTTTGAAATTTTTTAGGGTTTTACTGTTTAACCACTTAATTTTTAGAATGTAAAGATAGATTTGAATTGCAATTTTGAAATAGAAATCAGATTTGAAACAAGCAACCAAAATTCTATACTTCACAAGCTTAATTTCCTCAAAATAAAAAATTAGGGTTTTTATGCAATTAACCTCTAAATTTTGCAAAAAGATCAAACTTGAAAATGAAATTTCAAAGTTCAAATTGCAATTATTCAGATCTATCAAATAAGACATTAAAATTAAGATGTAGGACGTCAGGTTCACCAAAATGTAAAGTGGAAAATTGAACCCTAGTGATTCCCCACCTAGGAGAGAGAAAGGAAATCATTAGGGTGTTTTTCACTTGGGAGATACTTTACATTCAAAAGAGGGGTTGAATCCACTAGATCTAAATCTAACAGAAACAAGGATGTGAATTCTAAGTGTATTGTAAGTGTTGGAATATAATTTTCGCTTTTGTAAGTAGAAGATTTGACTTGTTGACTATGGAGACAAGAGAGATCAAATGGGTGAAATGAGGAGCTACTGATTCAAGATCGGACTATAACTTTAAATCTGAGATATTTAGACTGATACGGAACTTCCTTACAAATTTGGAGAAATGTTGTTGGCACCATGTTGAAAGTGCACATGGTCCTTCGAAAAATCCATGAAATGAAAAGGGCTTTTCCATCTCTGCAAATGAAGCCCAAACCTACAATTATAGTTGTGCACTTGCAACCTACACATGGAAAATAAGGGAAGAAGGGTTGTGGATAGGGGTTTGCCTCAGTCAAACCTCGGTTGAGGAATCAACCTTCAAACAAAGTAATTGCAAATGCTTAAACGTAAATAATGAAAATGTATACCTTGTAGATCTGCAATTTGTTGAAGATGGTTGCTTTGCTTCTTGAATGTAATCACAAGTGTTTGCATGAAATAGAATGTAACATGATAAAACCCTAACACACACACATGCTTGAAAATAAATGTTTTAATGTTGCTCCAATGGATGAATGATGAAGACACATGAAGAAGAAGACTTGAATTATTGATGAAGACCTTTCACTTGAATTTTGCCTATCGTGTATTTGTATATCATGTCTATGTAAATGAGAAGACCAATTCCTCTGAAGATTAATTCATAGCACCAAAGAACAACATCAAGGGGATTTGGAATCCCAAAATGCAGACAAGACCAAAGGGACCTATCTTGGAGCCACCCTAAGAGGGGGGGACAGGGACGCCATGCCCCTATTCTTCCGTATCTTGAGGTTTGGATAGGGTCTAAAGGCAGAAATAGGGCTTAAACAAGGAGCGGTTCAAGGTGAAAATATAGAGAGAAGTCTCAGTTGGTAAGGAAGATGCCATCGCCAAGGTGAGGACCTCAAATATGGTTAAAATTCTTAGGGTCGCAATTTTATGACACTACAATAACATGTGCCCATTTTCTAAAAAATGGGTCTCCATTTCTAGTGGCATTTTTCCTCAGGAGAAAACTTCCTGTGAATTGGTACTCATCTTCTCGCACTTTGCATAAAGGTATCTATATTTTTAACAATCTAGTTGTAATTAACTCCCATTTTTTGTAATGATGGTATATTATTTATACAAAACTTTGAAAAAAAACTAGTAAGGCATTGGAAGTTCTAAATCTATATTTCTTTGTTTCAAGATCTAAGCTTTCTTATCATGCAAAAAATTTATTATGATTAGTTCTAATCTAATTCTTTCTTGGATCCCTAAAGAATGGAAACAAATTAGACATGGAAACATGACTAGATATCTAGGTCACTCTCACTGACATTTGGAATTGGTTCATAGTTAAGTTGGAAAACAAGATCTTTAATTATGGAAATAAATAATTTTATCAATTGTTGGTAAGGTTCAAGTGGTTAACACATTATTTCTGGCTTATAATGTTTACTACTCCTCTTGTTGTATGTTATCCAAAAAGGGTTGCAACAAGCTTAATAAAATGCGACAATCATTGTGGACTAATTGGGATGGTAAATTATGCTTTAAAGCTTCATCTTGGCCTCATTATATACAATCCAAAAATAAGAGTGGGCTAGAGCTCTTGGTTCCTAAGACTCAAGGGTCTTGTTTATCAACAAAATGGATAATAAGAGCCATAACTGGAGAGGAACCTTGAAAAATGTTGGTTTGTCACTATGTTTCTCATGCTACTGAAAAAAATAAAAATAAAAATGTTTTGGATGAATTGATAAGATATGGATGAATCCTTTCTTTCGGTTAAGGGCCTTATTTCCTTTGAAATGCATCTAGAAATCTTGGTATCAAGTTTTGTAATTTTTTAATATAGAAGGATTCTCTGAAACATGGGTTTAGATTTGCCACCTCTTCTATTTGGTGGAATAAATTAGTTCAATATCATACGAACCCTCTTGGAATTATCTTTCCCAAACAAGCTCTTTATTTCTTAAACAAAGGTGTTTAGCAGTTTAGTGATATCTAGGATTTCACTTCACTTGATTGAGTTGAGTTCCAAGGCACTAAAATATCTTTTAGGTTGAATAACAAATTTATAGGGTTTCTTACATTTATAAAATCACTGGTGTTGGTGGATTCTCAGGGAATTATGTTCTCCTTTGTAATATAATAGTTTTAATGATTGGTTTTGGCTTGGGTAAACTTCCTTTTCAATTTCCCTTTGAAGAAGATTTACCTATCACTTCTTCCAAAAATAAAGCTGAGGGAAATGCTCAAATCCTAAGCTAGAAAATATTACACCATAAATTATCCAAATGTGATGGATTAAAATATTTAAAGATTCTTCAAATTACATACCCTTTCTACTAGCATTCTAAAAGTGTAAAACATAGTTTTTTGGATTGTTTCGGGCCAAAAGGAAATGAACTACAATTTTTTATCATTTTCCTACTATCTTTGAGGACGTGTTGGATTGGAAAGAAGTTGTTTTAGGTATTGGGGTGGCGAAGAGTGTTGTTGTTGATTTTATGATACAAACTAATTTTCTACATATTTAAAAATGTAGGTGTTTAGCTATTTTTTTCTAATTATATTACACATCAGGAAGTAGAATTGCTACAACTTTCTATCACATCATGTTAGAAATTATCTCATTGTACTCTCAGCTAACAAAGGAGGTCACCTACAACAACCTTTAGGAGGAGATCAAATATCATTTCACACAAATGCATGTTGGAGATGTTAAATGTTCTAGACAACTTTAAAAACTCTTCAAATTTCAAGTGTTATTTAAGACCAAGTTATGTATGTCGTTGTCCTTATTATATTGATTTCTTTTAGATACTAGTTATATTTGTTGCTTCAATTGCTATTATAGTGTTTTCTTCTAATCAATAGTGGATATTCATAAAACTATTAATTTTCTTTCTTTCTCCTGTGTTCCTTCTGAACTACTATTATTTCAATTATTGTAATTTTCTTTGTTCAATAAAAATAAAAACAAAATTTTCCTTTAAACTCTTTGACCTAGATATTATTATTAACATTTGAACATAATTTTACATCATTAATGAGAGAATACAAAAACCAAATACAAAAATCAATATAAATATACACTAAATTAGATCAATATAATTAATAAATATTATATTAAATTTGAATTTTAAAAGTTCAATATTTTGATCTCTTATTAAAAAATAAAAACAATCAAATTGGAAAACAAACTAGAACAATATTAAAAAAATTTATGATTAATAATAAATCTTCAGAGAGGCTAGTAGTATGGTAGACAAACTCACTAATAGGGGTGTATATGGTTTTAATAAATAATATATCTGAAACTTCAAAATTCGAGAGTAGATGATGTAGTTGGTAGATTTGAATATATTTGGTAGGGATATGGATCATTACCTTCTTATTTTGGTAGCACTCCTTACCCGTGGATTTCTTTTTTCTTTTTCAAATTGAGGCTTTGCAAATTTTTGAATTATAGACTTATTAAGAGTTTTTGAATTCTGGAACAATGGCTAGTTTCATTCATTTACGACTTTTTTTTTTAAGCCAATAGTAGTTGTCTTGTCTCCCCTAACAAAAATTCAAGAATCTTGTCACAGGAAGGTTTTTAAGAGGTAGGATCACCTCCCTTTGAGAAATAATTTTTTTTAAAAATAAGTTAGCTTTGGAGATATTTCTTGGGTTCCCCAGATTTGCTTTGTAGGATATAAAGAATAGTCAGTTTGCATTTTATTTTTTAGTTGTTCAACTAGTAAAGGAGGTATGGTAAATGGCCTTGGTCTTTTTCCTTAGAGCTGCCTCTCCCTTTTCTTAAAGGATATTCAAATTTTTTTTTGATTAAGATAAACGAGTTTTACAAGGACCTGAAACCCAAGTCCAACATCAAAAAATAAAACTAGTAGTAAACTATAGTCTAAACAACTACAAACCAGAAACACAAAAAAGGGACACACCCCATAGCCCCTTAACCAAAAAACAACAAAAAGGGATATTTGAATTTGTCGCCACCATTCTTTTGAGACATTTAATGAGTAAATCCCATCTGAGATTTAGTTTTCCCTAGGATCTTTCTTTGATTTTTACAAAGTCTTTTAGTAATTTTGGTGGAGATGGAGAAAAACAAGGTTTTTTAATCACTAACAATAGCCATGGCAAAGTCCATTATTTAGTAGCATATTATGGGGTGACTTGTCAAATCAACTTGACACGAGCGAGCTACTACAAATGTTTCCAATTTAATACATGTATAGCTTCCAATGCAAGATATCAACTTCATTTGTGTCCTTTCTCTATCAATTGATATTTTAGTTTGAAAGGTAGTCTATTGAGAACGTTTTTTCGCAGGCTTTGGGTAGAGTAGAGGAAATTATGGACTCCCCTATTCAGTTAGTTTCTAGCAAAATATAGATGGCCTTTATGGGTGAAATAAAAGAAAAACACATGCAGGAAGTGCTTAATGTGTCTCATTTTGTTATTTTTAGGCTAGTGAAACAAATCCTTGGAGAGGAATTCTTTAGGATTGACCATTAATACAGGGTCAATATGCAAATTCCAACAGTGTTTGAGGCTACTCTTTTTCATATTGGCCTCTCTAAAGAAAAGACTCAAGCTCTATGTAGAAAGGTTTTCAAGGTAGACCTCCTAGGAGATTTAAGCAAGGTATTGAGGAATATCAATGAGAATTTGACCATTCCTCTGCTAAAGGATTATATGGTAACTATTGGAAATGGAAAACCTTCACAAAGGTTTCCAATCTTATACATTGAGGATGAGAAGCCCTTCTTGGCTAGGAAATTTGAAATAAAAGGGAATGCTAAACTTCCTCTAGAATTTTTTTCATTACACCAAGATAATAAAAACAAATTGGATTTGGAAATACCTAGAGGTGAATGGCATCACTTTTGTTGCTCTAGAAGATGGAATAGAAGGTTGGGTGATAGATCTGGAAGAAATTGTGGTACATTTGGGTCTGGAACCTCTTGAGGAATCGGCTTGTTTTCCTCCACCCTCTCCATAACTAGTTCTTCAACATGTTCCAATGTTGGTTCATCTTGTTGACCCCTCTACAGGTCCTTCTTTCCCAACTCGTTGATCCC
The DNA here is from genome assembly GCF_030272615.1 of Cryptomeria japonica. Lineage (NCBI taxonomy): Eukaryota > Viridiplantae > Streptophyta > Pinopsida > Cupressales > Cupressaceae > Cryptomeria > Cryptomeria japonica. Next base: position 314,926,202 of record NC_081405.1, on the reverse strand, counting down.
CTCAAGATTTGTTGGAGCCTTGCATGATCTGGTTCAAGCTTGGTTTGAATCTCCTACTTTTCATCTTCAATGCTCAGAGGCTGGAGTTGTAGTTTATGGTTTACAAATGGCTTCTCTTGTTATTTGTTTAAAACTCTAATTTTTTTTGTGGTTGCACATTTATTGTCCTAGCTAAGCATTTTGGATTGTTTGTTTATGCTTTTGTTTTTGGTTTGCCATCTTTCTTAGACTTCCTTGTTTTACTTATATTTCCTATGTATTAAAATATCTATAATAATATAATTGACTTTTACCCTTGATCAATAAAAAAAATAAAAAAATCTTTAACTTAAACATATTATAAACCAAAATTTATAAACATATAATACTTATTTATTTCAAACGGAAATAGAATAGAACATGGTCACACAAATTTAACCACGCGAGATTTATAATAAAATGAATTGAGTGGTGTCATTCATCTGGTCAATAAAAATTGAACTCCTTAAATAGTTTATCATTCCTTTTAAAAGTATTTATATTTTTCCACTCTAGAATTTTGAAACCATATCCCAACCGACATACTTAACCGGGACTTTAGCTTTTTATTTATTTGTAGTTACTCAGACCTTGACTTTGAATCGTAAACCGACATACTTAACCGTGACTTTAGAGAATCTGACGTGTGCCACTAACTTTCGCTGAATGAAGACCTTCCTCTCGACTGATAAATACCACACATCTTGCACATACTTTGCAAATCAAATAGATTGAAAGAATATTTCAGCCATGGCGACATTTGCAAAGATTTCAGTCTTAATGATAGCTACGTTAATATTTGTAGGAGGGATAGAGTTTAGCTCAGCACAAAATTGTGGATGTGCCAAAGGAGTGTGCTGCAGCAAATGGGGCTACTGCGGAACCACTCAAGCCTATTGTGGACCTGGCTGTCAGCAGGGCCCATGTACTTCTAAACCTACGCCTTCGCCTTCTCCCTCCGGATCTATTGAATCCATAGTCACCCAAGACTTCTTCACCCGGATTAAATCTGGAATTTCTGCTTCTTGCAAGGGAAAGAACTTTTACACATACAATGGCTTTATTAGCGCAGCCAAAGCTAGCAATTTTGCCGGCTTTGGCACCACGAAGTCTTGATGTTCGCAAGAGAGAGCTCGCTGCTTTCTTTGCCAATGTCGCCCATGAGACTGGAAGTATGCAAAATATGATTCCGTCTGCTTGTATATTATAGACGGTACTGCTTGCTAACAATGAAACCCTAATCTTTCTTATATGCAGATCTGTGCTACGTGGAAGAAATTGCAAAGCCAGGTATTGTCAATCTTCCACAAAATATCCTTGTGCGAGTGGAAAGCAATACTACGGACGGGGGCCTCTTCAGTTAACCTGGTAATCTTATTTCCCGATAATACATTCTTAAGCATTCTTCAAATATGGCATAATCACTAATACAAGTTTTTATTTTTTTATGTAGGAACTACAACTATGGAGCTGCTGGAAAATATGTGGGACTTCCGCTGCTGAATAACCCAGATTTGGTTGCCGAAAAGCCAGACGTTGCGTTCAAGACTTCACTCTGGTTTTGGATGGTCAACAGCAACTGTCACAATGACATGATTTCCACTGGCGGAAAAGGATTTGCCGGCACGATCAGAGCCATCAATGGTGGAGAATGCGGTGGAGGACGTCCATCGGCTGTGCAGAGTCGAGTGAGTTCGTATAAGAAGTTCTGTGGATGGTTGGGTGTCGCCACCGGTCCCAACCTCTCTTGTTAGTATTACTTACGTTTTATATAAATAAATAAAGGGTGAGGGGCATAACATGGGCATGAACAAGGTTGTTCATATGTAGGTACACCTACAATCTTCTGTAACCCACTTAGGTTTCTTCACGTTATCAAGATAATACAGCCTGGGAGGCATCTTATGTGAAAATGGAAAGCAATTTTGTCAATACCTTAAAGTCAATTTTAATTATTGGGATAGTATGACTAAAGTTCACGGATGCAGTTAGTCTGGTTACAAAAACAGTTCATTAACCTTCATGTATATTTTTTCAAAAAATGAAAGACATAGCATCAGGATCTGCCTTAAAGTCAATTTTAATTATTGGGATAGTATGACTAAAGATCACGGATGCAGTTAGTCTGGTTACAAAAACGGTTCACTAACCTTTGTGTATATTTTTCCAAAAATTGAAAGACATAGCACCAGGATCTGCAATTTTAGATTAACCTTCGTGTTATGCGAAAATCATGACTTTTTGGAGCCAGTTTAGCCACAGGCTAAAGATCACTATCTAGATAGAAATGGATCAAACTTCTTAACCATTTATTGCTACACGAGAAATGGAGTACCCTAATTAAGAAGAGTTAGCTTTGACAAAATTTTGATTTTTCTATGCCGCAATCAATTTTTTTTAGGAAAGATATTATTTTGTATAAAGTGTTACATATCTATAAGTATAAAATTTTGATAATAAAGTTTGATTTTAAATAAATTTAAATAGAATGTTAAATTAAATTTGAAGATGGAAAATTGATGTTTATAATGTCAAGAATTGATTCATGGCAATATTTCAATTTTAATCAAATCTATAAATTTTCTATATTTTGATTTTAGTTTAGATCTATGCATGTGAACTTGACATTCACAAGTTTACAATTGATCTAGCACAGAGAATTTAGCCTATGCACACATGATTGGATAAAGAGAAACTAAGTAGTGGAATTTGCTTCCCTTCATAATTTGAAGTTTGAATATTGGTAAGGATACATGGTGTTTACAAACACCTTTGAGGACTTTCAAAACCCCTAGTTGATCTAATTTAGCCAATTTTTAACAATTATCAAAGATAACAACAAATAAAGTATAGGCATATGATGATATCACAAGCATATAATGCAATTTTAATTCCTCTTTGATCTCCTTGACCTAGATATCCTTGACATTCCAACATCCCTTTAATGATCATAGCATTGTTTCAAATGAATTATTAAATTTGTTTAAATTCAACAATATAACATAGAGATCAATACACACATGCACTAGGTTAACTCTTGCCTCCTATGTCGATAATGTGAAATTTGAATTAAACATTGTAATGTTGATATTTCCAACCACAAAAATGACAAATTTAAAGTTTGCACACATTGATTTGATAGAAGGTAATTAATAATGCACTGAGGGATCAAGATCAATTTCTAAGAATTAGCAATGAAAAGATTTAGATAGGCTGATTTAATAATTTAATTTAATTTAATGTAAGACTATGTCACTTGCAGATAAGAAATTACATAAATCTTATCAATAAAAACCTAAAATAGAGGAAAATGATATGGAGAAATAAATTTTATAATTATATTTGTGTCACACTATGATTTGCATCTCAAGTATATGAGTAGAAAGCAAGCCACATTAAAATAAGTAGATAATATGGAGATAAAATATTTGTTAAATCTCGAAAAGGATATGAATGTACTAAAAGTATACAGATTATTTTTAAGGTCACCACATAATGAGGGTTTTATTGGAAACCCACACAAATAGAGAAACTAATGTAATGGGTTGCATCTATAACATTTTAAAAATATTTACTAACTAAAAATTGATATATCCTAAAAATAATAGAAGCAAAGTCTTGGAGAAAATTCTATAGATCATGACTCTAGCTACACAAAACAAGATCTTCCTCTATAAATATTTCATGACAAGGAATTTCACTTTGCAAAAACATATTATATATAAAAGTTATGGTAGTATAGATTTATTATGTGTTAAAAATTGATCAAACCATAATAATTGTACCATTGATTCATTTTATTTCTTTATCAGTAGAACTCTAAGGATTTCATAGAAAATGTATTTATTTTCTCTCTTTTTTGTCAGAAGTGTTTGATTACAAGTTATTTTTGGGAGTTGTAGAGTTGAAGAATTAACTCTAACAAAGTATCTTATCTTTAGATCTATTCTTTTTATTCTCTTTTTTGAGATATTAAACTTTGAGCATTTATATGATACAATTTGAAGAAAAGTAAACCAGATTCTTGCCTCTGATGTGCTAAAAAATCCTAACAATTTCTATTATATTATAATAATTAGAGTTCAAAATTTTTGAGAAATTTTTTTGGGGTTCAATTGAATTCTTTAAATAAAATTCAAACAATTACACAAAATATATACATCTGTAGAAATTCATATGGACTCTTTCTTTGAAACTACCATTAGTACAGATGTCTGTAAAAAAATCATTTCTTATTTTACTTTGTAATAATTTTAAGCAATCAACCATTGCATATTAAAAAAACTGGTACTCATATTTTTATTGCAATTATTATTATTCGGAGCTATTGTTCATAAGGTATGTTTCATGTTCATAAAAAATATTTTTTTGGGTTTTTTCTTTTCTATTAGTTTATCAATGATTGTCCACTCACCATTCAAATGGCCCTACTCACACTATATTCCTCAACCATCAGCACCACATTGTGCTTCTTTACCACCAATCTATTGCTAATTTGACCAAGCCCCCATTCATAGTCACATTGGTGATCAACAGTTAACATGTGCGAGCAAGCTACCAGACCTAGCTACACCTAAGTGAGTAGAGACTATTATTTTAGTATCCTAACTATCTCGCTTTCCCTTTTTAGCCTATTATCAAATTGCATGCATCTTGAGCATATCAAGTTGAAATTTTTGCAAGTGACATATCATCAAAAAACTAGTCCTAAGAGATTTTTAGTAGTGCTAGTAATTTTTGTATCTTTTTTTTTATAAATGAGTTTTATTTCTATTGTTCATTTGAATCTACATATTTTGACTTCAAGCCTAATAGCTTTTATCTTTAAACAATTTAATTTTTTCATTCCTACAATAATGGAAATGTTGTTCAATATTCCACATTCTTCTTATCTTTTTTTATAATTACTATGTTTATATAGATTAAATATAAAGTGAAATCTTTCCTTCTTTATTAATAAATTTGCAAATAATTTTAGTCTTCAATTGTTGTTAAGTATGAATTTATTTCCTATACTATATTTAAAAATAAAAATATAACAAAAACCAGTATTTTGATAATTAAAAACAAAAACACAAAACCAAAGATACACATGATTGAAACACATTTTATTGAGCACCTTATATTGCCTAATTGCCACACTTAGAACCCTCAAATGGCTATATTGCCCATGTCTAAGGGACTAGACCCTACACTACATGTTACTATAACTTAATACACTTAAAAATATATGATATTTCCTTGCATAAATCGGATGGATGAAGAGATGGGTCTAATTACAATTTATGTCTTAGATAGAATACTTTTTAACATATAGCCTTGTAGGACTCCTAAGTAAATCTAGGATAAGTACAAGGATCATTTCATTAAAATAAGCGAGTTCCAAGAATTATAAATTGAGGTAAAGTTGAGAATATTAGCAATTGATATATTTCCATCCATTGAGGACTTTGTGGTAAATTCTAATTTGGTAAGATCAATTTAATAGGGTTGTGGATAGGACAAAGATGACAAGACAAGTAAAAACCAAAATCTTCAATTGCAGCACTAGTTGGGTCATGAGAGTCAAGTAAATGCATTCCTTGCAAAGTCTAGAAAATGAAAAAGAATGCAAGAAAATACCACAAATATATTATAATATCTC